>NW_028187938.1:0-34737 GCF_964204655.1 Triturus cristatus | reverse complement strand
CTACTACTCACTCTCTACTACTCTCTACTACACACTCACTACACACTCACTACTCTACTATTCTCTACAGCTCACTCTCTACTACACACTCTCTACTACACGCATTCTACTACACACTCTACTACACACTCTCTACTACACGCACTCTACTACACGCACTCTACTACACGCACTCTACTACACACACTCTACTACACACACTCTACTACACACTCTCTACTACACACTCTCTACTACACACACTCTACTACACACTCTCTACTACACACTCTCTACTATACACTCACTACTACACACTCTACTACACACTCTCTACTACACACACTACTTCTCACACTACTTCACACACAACTACACTACTCACTCTCTTCTACTCACTCTCTTCTACTCCCTCTCTACTACTCACTCTCTACTACTCACTCTCTAATACTTTCTACTACACACACTCTACTACACACTCTACTACACACTCACTACTACACACTCACTACTACACACTCACTACTACACACTCACTACTACACACTCACTACTACACACTCACTACTACACACTCACTACTACACACTCTACTACTACACACTCTACTACTCTCTACTACTCACTATACTACACACTCTACTACAACCTCTATTACTCTACTACTCTCTACTACACACTCTACTATACTACTGCTCTCTAATACACTCTCTACTACACTCTCTACTACTCTCTACTACACACTCTCTACTACACATTCTCTACTACACACTATCTACTACACACTCTCTACTAAACACACTCTACTACACACTCTCTACTACACTCTCTCTACTACACTCTACTACACTCTCTACTACACTCTTGTGAGAAGTTGGCCTGGCATATGCTGTCCACTAGCTTTAGGGGACCCCTTGCACCAGTCCAATTCGACTCTTATGGTGATAGGTTAAAAGACAAATTTTAAAGAAAGCTATCCTAGTGGTAGCTGTGGAGAGCAGCCTTCAGGCTAAGTCTTGAAGGAGTGTTAAGCTTATTGTTTTACCATAGATAACCTCTTGAATAAGCAAATGAAAGAGAAGTCCACACAGGTGTATATATATAAAATATATGTATTTATTCTAAGAATAATCCCACTAGTCTCTTTATGAGGCTGGAGGTAAAGATACAATTCAAACAAGCATTGATAGTTACAATAAATAGCACTGGAATCATGGGGCCCCGGGGGGGGACCAAACCATATATCAAAAAAGTGGTATAAGAACCACGACAATTCTACAGACAATGCCTAGGGCATTTAGGGTCGCTGGCCCCTGGTGAAACCACCCAAGGTAGTGAGGACGGAGACCCACTGGAGACGCGTGCAGTGGTGTAAGCTACTGTCGGGATCTCTATTAAAGCATATGGAGAATGTTGCGGTTGAATTTTACAAGATTAAAAACACTTCTAGCAGGAGTTCAAGACTTTAGAGTTAAGCTTTTGAAGGGCCCACACCCACGAGTGTACCGAGGTACCACTGTTACCTGCCCCAGGGAAGCCGGGTTCATAGGTCGTTTTCGATGTCGGGTCGCGGGCTGATTTTCAATCGCAAAACGTGAAGAACTGCTGCTAGCAAGAAGCGTCGTCGATGTCGTGAAGATTGAAGATGTAGATCTTGAAGAGAAGGACCTGAAAGCAGAGGGGACAGAGTCTAGGTCACAGCACAGTGACCAGGGGGCTCAGGAGAAAGAGCCCTTCAATGTCGGGTGCTTCCAGGTGAAAGATGGGTAGCTTGGATCGTCAACCACGGGGTCCAGGAGGCTTCAAGGAAGGCCAGCTTCTGGAGGGCGACTGTCCCACGAAGGATGAGGGTCGCTGCGGTGTTAGTGCCCGGATAGGATCCACTAAGCCTTGGCAACCGCAACCCACGCAAGAATCACAAAACAGCTACTGGTGCAGACCCACAAGGTCTGAGTGAGGTCTCCAGCGAGGAGACTGAAGAGCAGGCCTGGAGCAATATGGGGAACTCTTGGAAGTGAAGATTGACCTCTGCTAGGGCCCACCAGTCGAGAGACAAGGGATCGTGGGAGGCAGCAATTTGGCGTGCGTAAAGATGCGCCCGTGGGTTGCCGGAGCGGACTAGGGTGTCTATCTTTGGCACAGATGATGCTGAGAGGTTGGCTCAAAAATGGGCCAAAGCACAACTTCCCCACTCGTCGGGTTTGTGTGCTTTGCAAGTGGTGGCCGGTGTCCTGGGGTATTGGGGATCTCGACACCCACGGGGTCCACGGTGCTGAGCTTTGCTGTGCAGACTCACTGGCCTCTGGGTTGCTTGGAAACCCACCTCAAGGTAGGAAAGAGTCGTCGACGTCCGTAGGAGCAGTGAAGTTCCAACTGGGTCACTTGCAGTGTTTCAGGTGCCTGCCAAGCAGGGGGGTAACTCCTTTACCCCAAGGGAGATTTCTACATTCAGCTGTGCGGCAGCAAGTCGAAGTTCAAGTCTGTAAAGTCCAAGAATAATCTGAGGCTCTGAGGACCCTATATTCACCTTTATCCAAAGATTAGGGGAGTGTCCAGATCTACACTCTCTACTACTCACACTACTACACACTCTACTACACTACTACTATCTACTACCCTCTCTACTACACACTCTACTACACACTCTGTACTACACACTGCTACAGACCCTACTTCTCACTTTCTAACTCTCTCCTACTTACTCTCTCCTACTCTACTACACTCAACTACACACTCTACTACATAATCACTACTACACACTCACTACTCACTCTACTACTCACTCTATACTACAGACTCTACTACACACTCACTACTCTCTATTCTCTACTACACACTCTACTACACACACTCTACTACTACACTCACTATTCTCTACTATTCTCTACTACACTACTACTCACTGTCTACTACGCACTCTACTACGCAATCTACTACGTACTCTACTACACACACTACTAAACACTTGTTACTCTCCACTATTCTCTACTACACACTCTACTTCACACTCTCTACTACTCTCTACTACTCACTATCTACTACATACTCTTCTACTCTCCTACACACTCTGTACTACACACTACTACTCTCTACTGCTCACGCTCTACTACACACTCTACTACACACTACTACACTCTCCAACACACTCTACTACACACTCTCTACTACACTCTCTAATACACACACTCTACTACACACTCTCTACTACACACTCTCTACTATACACTCTCTACTACACACTACTACACACACTCTACTACACACACTACTACACACTCACTACTACACACTCACTACTCTACTATTCTCTACTACTCACTCTATACTACAGTCTCTACTACACACTCACTACTACACACTCTACTACACACTAATACACACTCTACTACACACTCTACTACTTTACTACTCACTCTACTACTAGCTCTACTGCACACTCTTCTACTAGCTCTACTGCACTCTACTACACACACTCTACTACACACTAGTACACACTCACTACTACACACTCTTCTCTACTACTCACTCTATACTACACACTCTACTACACACTCACTACACACTCTCTACAACTCACTCTCTACAACTCACTCTCTACAACTCACTCTCTACAACTCTCTCTACTACACACTCTCTACTACACTCTCTACTACACACTCTACTACACACTCTCTTCGACACACTCTATGACACACTCTCTACGGCACACTGACTACTCTACTATTCTCTACTTCTCACTCTACTACAGTCTACTACACACTCACCACTCTAATATACACTCTCTACTACACACTCTACTTCACACTACTACACACTCTACTACACTCTACTACACTCTACTACAGACTCTACTACACACTCTCTTCGACACACTCTACGACACACTCTCTACGGCACACTCACTACTCTACTATTCTCTACTACACTCTCTACAACTCACTCTCTACAACTCACTCTCTACGACACTCTCTCTATGACACTTTCTACGACTCTCTACGACACTCTCTCTACGACACTCTCTCTACGACATTCTCTACGACACTCTCCCTACGACACTCTCCCTACGACACTCTCCCTACGACACTCTCCCTACGACACACTCTCTACGACACACTCTCTACGACACACTCTAAGACACACTCACTACTCTGCTATTCTCTACTACTCACTCTATTACAGTCTACTACACACTCACTACTCTACTACACTCTACTACACACTCTTCTACACACTCTTCTACACAATACTACACACTCTACTACACTCTACTACACACTCTCTACTACTCTACTACACACTCTCTACTACTCTACTACACACACACTACTACTCACACTGCTACACACTCTACTACACTCTCTACTACTACAAAACATCAGCAAAAAGTTGGGGGCAACTATGCAGTTGATGCCACTCTCCTACAACTCTCTACTACACACACACACACTACTACACTCTCTACTACACACTCACTACTCTACTATTCTCTACTACACTCTCTACAACTCACTCTCTACAACTCACTCTCTACAACTCACTCGCTACAACACTCTCTACGACACTCTCTCTACGACACTCTCTCTACGACACTCTCTCTACGACACTCTCTCTACGTCACTCTCTACGACACACTCTCTACGACACACTCTCTACGACACACTCTCTACGACACACTCACTACTCTACTATTCACTACTACTCACACTACTACAGTCTACTACACATTCACTACGCTACTACACACTCTCTACTACACTACACACTCTCTACTACACTCTCTACTACACACTCTACTACACACTCTACTACACACTCTACTACACACTCTTCTACACACTACTACACACTCTACTACACTCTACTACACACACTACTACACATACTCTACTACACACACACTCTCTACTCCACTCTCTACTACTACACACTCACTATTCTCTACTACTAACTCTATACTACTCTGTACTACACACACTACTCTACTACACACTCTACTACACATTCTCTACTAACTCTCTAATACACACTCTCTACTACACTACTACTCACTGTCTACTACGCACTCTACTACGCACTCTACTACACATACTCTACTACACACTTATTACTCTCCACTATTCTCTACTACACACTCTACTACTCTACTACTCTCTACTACACACTACTACTGCTCACTCTACTTCTCACTATTACTCACTCTACTACACTCTCTACTATACACTCTACTACACACTCTACTACATGACTCACTCTCTACTACTCACTCTCTACTACACACACTCTACTACTCACACTACTACACACTCTACTACACTACTACTCTCTACTACTCTACTGTCCTCTCTACTACACTCTGTACAACACTCTCTACTACACACTACTACAGACTCTACTACTCACTTTCTACTACTCACTTTCTAACTCTCTCCTACTTACTCTCTACTACTCTACTACACACTCTACTACATCGTCAGTACTACACACTCACTACTCTACTACTCACTCTCTAGTACTCTACCATTCTCTACTACTCACTCTCTACTACACACTCTCTACTACACACTCTCTACTACTCACTCTACTACACACTCACTACTCTCTACTACACACTCTCTACTACACACTACTACTCACTCTACTACTCAAGCTCTCTACTACAGTCTCTACTACACACTCACTACTCTAATATTCTCTACTACACACTCTACTACACACTACTACACACTCTACTACACTACTACTCTCTACTACAGACTCTACTACGCACTCTACTATGCACTCTACTACACACTCTACTACTCACGCTCTACTACTCGCTCTCTACTACACACTCTCTACTACACACTCTACTACACACTACTACACTAACTATTCTCTACTTCTCACTATACTAAACACTCTCTACTACACACACTACTCTACTACTCACTCTCTACTAACTCTAATACACACTACTACACACTCTACTACACTACTACTCACTGTCTACTACGCACTCTACTATGCACTCTACTACACACACTCTATACTACACACACTTATTACTCCACTATTCTCTGCTACACACTCTCTACTACACACTTATTACTCTCCACTATTCTCTACTACACACTCTACTACTCTACTACTCTCTACTACACACTACTACTGCTCACTCTACTTCTCACTATTACTCACTCTAGTACACTCTCTACTATACACTCTACTACACACTCTACTACACGACTCACTCTCTACTACTCACTCTCTACTACTCACTCTACTACTCACTCACCACTACACACACTCTGCTACTCACACTACTACACACTCTACTACACTACTACTCTACTATCCTCTCTACTACACTCTCTACAACACACTCTCTACTACACACTACTACAGACTCTACTACTCACTTTCTACTACTCACTTTCTAACTCTCTCCTACTTACACTCTACTACTCTACTACACTCTACTACACACTCTACTACATCGTCAGTACTACACACTCACTACTCTACTACTCACTCTCTAGTACTCTACCATTCTCTACTACTCACTCTCTACTACACACTCTTTCCTACACACACTCTACTACACACTCTCTACTACACACTCTCTACTACTCACTCTACTACACACTCACTACTCTCTACTACACACTCTCTACTACACACTACTACTCACTCTCTACTACTCACTCTCTACTACAGTCTCTACTACACACTCACTACTCTAATATTCTCTACTACACACTACTACACACTCTACTACACTACTACTCTCTACTACAGACTCTACTACGCACTCTACTATGCACTCTACTACACACTCTACTACTCATGCTCTACTACTCGCTCTCTACTACACACTCTCTACTACACACTCTACTACACACTACTACACGAACTATTCTCTACTTCTCACTATACTAAACACTCTCTACTACACACACTACTCTACTACACACTCTCTACTACACACTCTACAACTCACTCTCTACTAACTCTAATACACACTACTACACACTCTACTACACTACTACTCACTGTCTACTACGCACTCTACTATGCACTCTACTACACACTCTACTATACACTCTATTACACACACTCTATAATACACACACTTATTACTCCACTATTCTCTGCTACACACTCTCTACTACACACTTATTACTCTCCACTATTCTCTACTACACACTCTACTACTCTACTACTCTCTACTACACACTACTACTGCTCACTCTACTTCTCACTATTACTCACTCTACTACACTCTCTACTATACACTCTACTACACACTCTACTACACGACTCACTCTCTACTACTCACTCTCTACTACTCTCTACTACTCACTCACCACTACACACACTCTACTACTCACACTACTACACACTCTACTACACTACTACTCTCTACTACTCTACTATCCTCTCTACTACACTCTCTACAACACACTCTCTACTACACACTACTACAGACTCTACTACTCACTTTCTACTACTCACTTTCTAACTCTCTCCTACTTACACTCTACTACTCTACTACACTCTACTACACACTCTACTACATCGTCAGTACTACACACTCACTACTCTACTACTCACTCTCTAGTACTCTACCATTCTCTACTACTCACTCTCTACTACACACTCTCTACTACACACTCTCTACTACACACTCATCTACTCTCTACTACACACTCTAGAACACACTCACTACTACACACACACTACTCTATTCTCAACCACTCACTCTATACCACACACTCTCTACTACACACTCACTACGCTTCTAACCGCTCTACTCACTCTCTACTACTCACTCTCTACTACACAGTCTACTACACTACTACAGTACTACTCACTCTCTACTACTCGCTCTACTACACTACTACTCTCTCTACTACTCACTGTCTACTACACACTTTACTACACACTTTACTACACACTCTACTACACACTCTACTACACACTCTACTACACACTCTATTACACACTACTACACACACTACTACACACTCACTACTCTACTATTCTCTACTACACTCTACTTCACTACTCACTCTCTACTACTCACTCTCTACTACACACTCTACTACACTCTACTACAGTACTACTCACTCTCTACTCCTCACTCTACTACTCTCTACCGCCCTACTACTGACTGTCTACTACACACTTACTACTCTACTACACACTCTCTACTATTCACTCTCTACTACACACTACTACACACTCTACTACACTACTACTCTACTACACACTCTACTACACACTCTACTACTCACTCTAATACACACTCACTACTCGCTCTACTACTCACTCTACTACTCACTCTCTACTACTCACTCTGTACTACTCACTCTCTACTACACACTCTACTACACACTCTCTACTACACACTCTACTACATACTCTACAACTCACTCTACTACACACTCTACTACACACTCTACTACACTACTACTCTCTACTACTCACTCTCTACTACTCACTCTCTACTACACACTCTACTACACACTCTACTACACACTCTACTACACACTCTACTACACACTCTACTACACTCTCTACTACACACTCTCTACTACACACTCTACTACACACTCACTACTACACACTCACTACTCTCTACTATTCTCTACTTCTCACTCTATAATACAGTCTATTACACACTACTCTACTACACACTCTACTACACACTAATACACACTACTACAGTACAGACTCTCTACTACTCACTACTACTCACTCTACTACTCTCTACTACACACTCTACTACACACTCACTACTCTACTATTCTCTACTACTCACTCTATACTACACACTCTACTGCACACTCACTACTCTACTACACACTCTACTACTCACTCTCTAATACACTCTACTACCCACTCTCTACTACACTACTACTCACTGTCTACTACATACTCTACTACATTCTCTACTACACACTCTACTACACACTCTTTACTACACACTCTCTACTACACACTCACTACTCTCCACTATTCTCTACTACACACTCACTACTCTCCACTATTCTCTACTACACACTCACTACTCTCCACTACTCTCTACTACACACTCTCTACTACACACTCTCTACTACTCACTCTCTACTACACACTCTACTACACTACTGGTCACTCTCTACTCTCGACTACTACTATTCACTCTCTACTACTCACTCTACTACTCACTCTACTTCACTCTCTTCTACACACTCTACTACACTACTCTCTACTACTCACTCTCTACTACTCACTCTACTACTACTATTCACTCTCTACTACTCACTCTACTACACTACTCACTCTCTACTACTCACTCACTACTACACTGTACTACTCACTCTACTTCACTCTCTTCTACACACTCTACTACACTACTCTCTACTACTCACTCTCTACTACTCACTCTACTACTACTATTTACTCTCTACTACTCACTCTACTACACTCTACTACACACTCTACTACACTACTCACTCTACTACTCACTCACTAGTACTCACTCTACTTCACTCTCTACTACTCACTCTACTACACGACTCACTCTCTACTACTCACTCACTACTACACTGTACTACTCACTCTACTTCACTCTCTTCTACACACTCTACTACACTACTCTCTACTACTCACTCTCTACTACTCACTCTACTACTACTATTTACTCTCTACTACTCACTCTACTACACTCTACTACACACTCTACTACACTACTCACTCTCTACTACTCACTCTACTACTCACTCTACTACTACTATTCACTCTCTACTACTCACTCTACTACTCACTCTACTACACTCTACTACACACTCTACTACACTACTCACTCTCTACTACTCACTCACTACTACACTCTACTACTCACTCTACTTCACTCTCTTCTACACACTCTACTACACACTACTACACTACTCTCTACTACTCCTTCTCTACTTCTCACTCTACTACTACTATTCACTCTTCACACTCTCTACTACACACGCTCTACTACACCCCCTCTACTACATACCTACTCTCTACTACTCACCTACTCTCTACTACTCATTCTCTACTACTCACTCTACTACTACTCCCTATATTACTCCCTCTACTACTCACTCAACTACACTCTACTACACACTCTCTACTACACACTCTACTACACACTCTCTACTACACTCTACACACTCTCTACTACACACACTACTACACTTCTCACTCTCTACTACTCACTCACTACTACACTCTACTACTCACTCTACACACTCTACTACACTACACACTCTACTACACACTCACTACTACACTCACTACTACACTCACTACTACACACTCACTACACACTCTACTACACACTCTCTACTACACACTCTACTACACACTCTCTACTACACACTACTACACTACTCTCTACTAACTCACTACTACTCACTCTACTTCACTCTCTTCTACATACTCTACTACATACTACTACACTACTCTCTACTACTCACTACTCTATTACACACTCTACTACACAATCTATTACACTCTCTACTACACACTCTCTACTATACACTCTCTTCTACACTCACTACTACACTCACTACTACACACTCACTACTCTCTACTAACTCTATACTACAGTCTCTACTACACACTCACTACTCTACTACACACACTACTACACTCACTACTACTCTACTACTCACTCTCTACTACTCTACTACTCACTCTACTGCTCACTCTACTACTCTCTACTACACACTCACTACTACACTATTCTCTACTACTCACTCTATACTACACTCTACTACACACTCTCTACTACACACTCTACTACACACTCTCTACTACACTCTACACACTCTCTACTACACACACTACTACACTACTCACTCTCTACTACTCACTCACTACTACACTCTACTACTCACTCTACACACTCTACTACACTACACACTCTACTACACACTCACTACTACACTCACTACTACACACTCACTACACACTCTACTACACACTCTCTACTACACACTCTACTACACACACTCTACTACACACTACTACACTACTCTCTACTAACTCATTACTACTCACTCTACTTCACTCTCTTCTACATACTCTACTACATACTACTACACTACTCTCTACTACTCACTACTCTATTACACACTCTACTACTCAATCTATTACACTCTCTACTACACACTCTCTACTATACACTCTCTTCTACACTCACTACTACACTCACTACTACACACTCACTACTCTCTACTAACTCTATACTACAGTCTCTACTACACACTCACTACTCTACTACACACTCTACTACACACTACTACACTCACTACTACTCTACTACTCACTCTCTACTACTCTACTACTCACTCTACTGCTCACTCTACTACTCTCTACTACACACTCACTACTACACTATTCTCTACTACTCACTCTATACTACACTCTACTACTCACTCCCTACTACACACTCTACTACTCTACTACACAATTTCTACTACTCGCTATACTACTCTACTACACACTCTCTACTACACACTCACTACTGCAGCACTCACTACTACAAACTCACTACTACACACTCACTACTCTCTACTATTCTCTACTACACACTACTACACACTCTCTACTAAACACTGTCTACTACACACTCTCTACTCTACTATACACTCTCTACTCTACTACACACTCTCTACTACACACTCTACTACACACACTACTACACTACTCACTCTCTACTACTCTCTACTACTCACTCTACTACTCACTCTACTACTCTCTCTACTACACACTCTCTACTACACACTACTACACACTCACTTCACACTCCTCTCTACTATTCTCTACTACTCACTCTATACTACACACTCTCTACTACACACTCTACTACACACTCTACTACACACTCTACTACACACTCTACTACACACTCTAATACACACTCTACTACACTCCTAATCTCTACTACTCACTCTACTAACTCTGCTACACACTCTGCTACACACTCTGCTACACACTCTCTACTACACTCTACTACACACGCTCTACTACACACGCTCTACTACACACGCTCTACTACACACGCACTACTACACACTCACTACTACACACTCACTACTCTACTATTCTCTACTACTCACTCTATACTACACACTCTCTACTACACACTCTACTACTCTACTACTCACTCTACTACTCGCTATACTACTCTACTACTCTCTACTACTCGCTATTCTACTCTACTACTCACTCTCTACTACTACTATTCACTCTCTACTACTCACTCTACTACACATTCTACTACACTCTACTACACACTCTACTACTCTACTAACTACTACTCTACTACACAATCTCTACTACTCGCTATACTACTCTACTACACACTCTCTACTACACACTCTCTACTACACATTCTCTGCTACACACTCTACTACACACTCTCTGCTACACACTCACTACTGCACACTACTACAGCACTCACTACTACAAACTCACTACTACACACTCACTTCTCTACTACACATTCTACTAAACACTGTCTACTACACACTCACTACTCTACTACACACTCTACTACACACACTACTCACTCTCGACTACTCACTCTCTACTACTCACTCTACTACACACTCTCTACTACACACTACTACACACTCACTACACACTCCTCTACTATTCTCTACTACTCACTCTATACTACACACTCTACTACACACTCTACTACGCACTCTACTACACACTCTACTACACACTCTACTACACACGCTCTACTACACACGCTCCACTACACACGCTCTACTACACACGCTCTACTACACACTCTACTGCACACTCACTACTCTCTACTATTCTCTTCTACTCACTCTATACCACAGTCTCGACTACACACTCACTACTCTACTTCACACTCTCTACTACACACTACTACTCTACTACTCACTCTCTACTACTCGCTATACTACTCTACTACTCACTCTCTACTACTCGCTATACTACTACACACTTCTACACACTCTACTACACTCACTACTACACACTCACTACTCTACTATTCTCTACTACTCACTCTATACTGCACACTCTCTACAACTCACTCTCTACAACTCACTCTCTACAACTCACTCTCTACAACTCACTCTCTACTACACACTCTACTACACACTCTACTACACTACTAATCTCTACTACTCACTCTCTACTAACTCTCTACTAGCTCTCTACTAACTCTCTACTAGCTCTCTACTAACTCTACTACACACTCTGCTACACACTCTCTACTACACACTCTACACTACATACGCTCTACTACATACGCTCCACTACACACGCTCTACTACACACGCTCTACTACACACGCTCTACTACACACGCTCTACTACACACGCTATATTACACACGCTCTATTACACACGCTCTACTACACACGCTCTACTACACGCTCTACTACACGCTCTACTACACACTCAATTCTCTCTACTATTCTCTTCTACTCACTCTATACTAGTCTCTACTACACACTCACTACTCTACTTCACACACTCTACTACACACTCTACTACTCACTCTCTACTACTCTCTATACTACTCTACTACTCACTCTACTACTCACTCACTACTACTTACTCTCTACTACTACTATTCACTCTACTACTCACTCTACTACACACTCTACTACACTACTCACTTTCTACTCACTCTCTACTACTCACTCTACTACTCACTCTACTACACACTACTACACTTTTTCCCCCCTTTTCTCTTTCTTATCCTCCCCTCCTGTTGGACAGGCCACGTGAAGGGCTTGCTCCCTCCCCGCATGACAGGGCCCGAGCCCCGGCCCTCCAGGTGTTACCCACAGAAACAACCCGCACCCCGTCCCCAGACGGGACTCCTGCCCCCGGACCTCTCTGTATCATGGGGCCGAACCACTACCGGCTCCCTCGCCCGGCCCGGCCGCCATCTTGGACACTGCACCACGAGGCCGCGTGGCCTCAGCTCGACCCTAACCCTGGGCCTGGCCAGGCCCCGACATCCCGGCACCACCATCCACCCAGGAGGTGAACGGACCACTTGGCAGGTCGATGGGAGAAAGAAGTGTCAATGGCTCTCCCCCGCCAGGTGCCGATCGCCCCCCAGCTCCCCCGGGCGCTGGCTCCACCCCCCTGCTGGGTGTCTGGACTCCCTCATCCCGGACCTCCCGACCTCCAAGTGCGAGGGTCCGGACATCAAAGGGCGCCAGACCTATAACTGGGGCAGCACCAGAGCAGGAAGGCAGTTGTATCCTGGAGTCGAGAGACACCGAGAAGAACTCATCCTTGACGGACTACCGGCGCTGCCATAGCCCTGCCTTGTGAACTATCATCCTGCCTGCTGGCGCTGCCGCGGCCTTCTGCATCCTCCATCCTCGTCGGGACCTGCTGGCGCTGCCGCGGACCGTTGTAACTACCACCTTCATTGGGACCTGCTGGCGCTGCTGCGGACCGTTGTAACTACCACCTTCGTTGGGACCTACTGGCGCTGCCGCGGACCGTTGTAACGACCACCTTCACCGGGACCTGCTGGCGCTGCCGCGGCCCGTCCAGCTAGAACACCGTGCTCGAGGATTGTGAGCTATCCATCATATCATCGCATCTACCAGTTTGGTAACAAGACTGTCCCGCTACCCCCTTTCCCAACCAAGAGACTAGAATCGAGGGGACCCCTGAGTCCTGACCTCCTTGTACCCTTCTATCGTACCTAAAGATTGCTTATAAAGAACGTTAAACCTTATCCTTGTGTGGTGTACATCTGTGGGGGGGAAGTTACTCGTCTGTACGATCGCTGGAGACGGCTCTCCCCGGAGACCTCTCCCCTTGTCCTCGGCCGACCCTCCCGGTCCGTCTAACATTGGTGGCCAGCGGCGCGATCCGAATCAACGCGTAATCGTACAGAGAGTAGCTCACCCCACGACGAAACCACAATGTCAACCAAAGAGAGCGGATCCACCGAGAAATTCCAGATGGAGAAATTGGAAGAGTACAACCATCGTGAATTGAAACAATTCTGCATTGAACTAGGCATTGCTACCACCGGCCTGAGCACCAAAGACGATTTCAAGCACGCCATTGAGTCGTGGGCAGAAACCGGGGCCGCGAGATCCCCGGACCAAAACATTGCAGCATCAGAGAGGAACACCACGGCTCCTGAGGAGCGAAGAACGGGTCTCTCGCAGGAAGAGATCCAAGAGAGAGAAAAAAGCAGACTACATGAGCTAGAAATGGCACGGCTCAAAATGGACGGTGAACTAAAATTAGCCGAACAAAAACTGAACCTAGAACATCTGCGGCTCCGAGAAGAACGGGAAGAAAAACAGAGGCAGAGAGAGCTCGAAGAAAAGAGATTAGCGTACGAACACGAGCGCAAACTGGCAGAAATAGACCTACGGAAGCAGAACAAAGAACTGGAGGTGCCCGAGCGACCGCGCACCCCGGGAGCGACAGAAAAGAAAGTCCACATCCCCAAGGATGTCGTTCGAGAGTATGTCCGAGAGGACGACATACAACAGTGGTTCAAGGCCTACGAGATCGCCATGACCTCCCACCGGATCGATCGAAGTGACTGGGGAGCCGGTCTATGGGGGAGGTTCGTCAATGAAGGCCGCGATGCCCTGTTACAGCTCCCACACCATCTGATGTCATCCTATGACCACATGAAGGATGCCCTCCTCACCCGATATGGGCTCACACCCGAAATGTACCGCCAGAGGTTCCGAGACTGCACCCGGATCCCGGGTACAACTTGGGTGGAATATGTCAACTATTTCAGCCGAGCCTTCGAGGGTTGGATCAAGGGAAGCCACGTAACGACCTACGAGCAACTTTTTAATCTCATGGTGTGGGAGCACCTCTCTAACAACTGCTTCGTCGAGCTCAGGCAGCACCTCCTCGACAGTAAATTGACTGACCCACGGCAACTCGCCGCCGAAGCTGACCGGTGGGAAAGCACCCGAGTGGGCCGGAGAGGGCCGCACGAACAGAACCGGAACAACCAAGGTCAGCACCGTCCCCGAGGAGGAGGAGGAGGCCAGGGACGAGGAAGAGACACCGTCCCGGCCGCTCCCGCTGCCAGCACCCCGCCCCCGGCCAGCCGGGGCAACCCCCCGATGCGCCCGGGGTTCCTAGCCAATGTCACGTGTCACCGATGCCAGCGAGTCGGCCACTACGCCAATGACCCGAACTGTCCACAGAACCAAACTCCGAGACCCCGCCAGGTAGCGGCCGCCGCCCTGGGGGGAGAACAAATCTCCGAAGAACAGGAAGAATACGAGCAGGAACAACACGAGTGGGAACCGGCCGCCATGGTTCTAGCATGCCTAGGGGGAAGAGACATGGTCCCGCGGGCTCCCCTACCCGCCAACACCAGAAAATATAGTCAGTGGGTGAACATTAATGGACGCCGGGCCGAAGCACTACGTGACACGGGGGCCAGTGTGACGGCCGTCCGCTGTCACCTGGTAAAACCAGAGCAGATCCTGCCGAACATTCTCTGCCCCGTCCGTTCAGCCGACAATTCGGAGAGTCTATGTCGGATGGCCTGCGTCCCCTTCGAATGGGGAGGAGTCTCCGGCATGTTGAAGGTGACGGTCCGAGATGATGCCCCCGTGGACTGTCTCCTGGGGAATGATCTTGAGAGTTCCCCGTGGGCCGCCGTAGAAAGAAGAGAGCACCTGGGGATGTTGGGCCTCCCGGACTGGGGATGCGTAACCACCCGGTCCATGGCCGCCCGTGCCATCCCCCGACCAGAAGAACCCGAATGGCCAGCACCACCTCCCCCGATCGCTCCACTAGAGGACACCGACCATACCGACCCCCCAGAGCAAACCCCCGAAGGGCTCGCTCAGCCCCAGGACCTTCCCAACCTGGCTCAGTGGCGTCAAGAAGGGGGGCCCACCCAGGAACAGTTCCGTCAAGAACAGAAGACCTGTCCTTCCCTCGAGGGACTCCGCCAGCAAGCCCTCGCCCAGAGCGCAGGGGACACCACCGGAGCCCATTGGATCTATTGGGACAACGACCTATTGTACAGTGAACAGAGAATCGCGGAGTTAGGGGCCAGTCGAGTGCTGGTGGTGCCCCTCCGTTTTAGAGACTTCCTGTTAAATTTGGCCCACGATGTCCCTCTGGCTGGACACCTGGGCCAGGACAAAACCTACAGTCGCCTGGTGACCCACTTTTTCTGGCCAAAGATGAGAAACGACGTCCTCAACCACTGCCGGTCCTGCCCCACGTGCCAGGCCAGCGGGAAGAGCGGCCGCAAAATCAAAGCACCTCTGCAACCCTTCCCAGTTGTCACCACCACGTTCGAGAGGGTGGGAATAGACATTGTGGGGCCCCTGGACCCCCGTACAGCACAAGGACATCGGTTCATCCTGGTACTGGTGGACCATGCCACCCGCTACCCCGAGGCTGTGCCCGTGCGAACTGTAACAGCCCCGGTGGTCGGCCGGGCCTTAATGGGGATCTTCTCCCGGGTGGGCTTCCCCCGAGAAGTCGTCAGCGACAGAGGCACAAACTTTATTTCGAAGTATATGAAGTCCCTCTGGCAACAGTGCGGGGTTACCTACCGATTCACGACCCCCTATCACCCTCAGGGAAACGGACTAGTCGAGCGGTTCAACCGCACGCTGAAGGGAATGATTGGGGGATTGGAAGAGCCCCTCCGTCGCCAGTGGGATGTACTACTTCCGTGCCTCCTCTTCGCCTATCGAGAAGTTCCCCAGAAGTCCCTCGGCTTTAGCCCTTTCGAACTCTTGTACGGGCACCCTGTGCGAGGGCCCCTCAGCCTAGTCAAAGAAGGTTGGGAGATGGCCCCCCTAAAGACCCCTCCAGACGTCTTCAAGTACCTCCTGACCCTACGCAATCAGACCAGGCGATTCAGAGAAATGGCGAAAGCGAACCTTGAGGCCAGTCAGGAGGACATGAAAAAATGGTACGATCAAAATGCCTCCTCCATCGAATTCGAACCTGGCCAACAAGTGTGGGTGATGTCCCCCACCGAACCATGTGCCTTGCAGGACAAGTGGACGGGGCCCTTCAAAGTGGTCGAACGCAAGAGCCCCGTCACCTATCTCATCGATATGGAATCTCCACGGAACCCCCTCCGGGTCCTCCACACCAACAGACTCAAACCCCACTTTGTGCGCTCGGAGCTCAGCCTCCTGATGGCTACAGACAGTGGAGCGGAAGAAGACTCCGAGCCTCTCCCTGATCTCCTGAAGACTCGTGAGAAAGATGGTTCCGTGGACGGGGTCCGGCTCTCCGATGCCCTCACCCCGGAACAGCGCCAAGGCTGCCGGGACCTCCTGCTGCAGTTTGCTACCTTGTTTACCCTCACCCCAGGGGTCACCCCCTGGTGCTTGCACGACGTGGACACTGGGGACAGTCCCCCTATCAGACACCGGGCGTACCGCGTACCAGATCGGGTACGGGCCTGCATCCAAGAGGAGGTATCAAAGATGCTCACGCTCGGGGTCATCGAGCCCTCGGACAGCCCCTTGGCCAGCCCGGTCGTGCTGGTCCCCAAAGCTGCTGCCCCCGGCACCACTCCTGAGCTCCGATTCTGCGTCGACTATCGGGGCTTGAATGCTGTCACCAGAACCGACGCTCATCCCATCCCCCGAGCGGATGAACTGATCGACCGCATGGGGGCTGCCCGCTACCTCAGCATCTTTGACCTGACAGCGGGCTACTGGCAGATCGGTCTCACACCCCGGGCCCAAGAACGATCCGCTTTTTCTACCCCCGATGGCCACTACCACTTCAAAGTCATGCCCTTCGGCATGAAGAATGCCCCAGCTACCTTTCAGCGACTGGTGAACCAGGTCTTGGCGGGGCTCGAGGAGTTCAGCGCCGCCTACCTGGACGATATCGCTGTGTACAGCCGCCACTGGTCCGACCACCTCCACCACCTCCGAGAGGTCCTGCAGGCCCTCCAACGGGCCGGCCTCACAATCAAGGCCAGCAAGTGCCAAATTGGTCAGGGGTCCGTGACCTATCTCGGACACCAGGTGGGAAGCGGTCGGGTGGCCCCTCTGCAACTCAAAATCGCTGCCATCCAGTCCTGGCAGCCTCCAGTCACGCAGACCGAGGTCCGAGCCTTCTTGGGGCTCACCGGCTACTACCGGCGGTTCGTGAGGGACTATGGCAGCATTGTGGGGCCCCTCACGGGACTCACATCCAAAAACCACCCGAAGAAGGTCAACTGGAGCCCAGACTGTCAAGCGGCCTTCGAGAAGCTGAAAGCCGCCATGTGCACTGCCCCTGTGCTCCAGGCCCCCGACTACAGTCGGGAATTCATCGTACAAACAGATGCCTCTGACCATGGCATCGGGCGGTCCTCTCCCTAACCCTGGGCCTGGCCAGGCCCCGACATCCCGGCACCACCATCCACCCAGGAGGTGAACGGACCACTTGGCAGGTCGATGGGAAAAAGAAGTGTCGATGGCTCTCCCCCGCCAGGTGCCGATCGCCCCCCAGCTCCCCCGGGCGCTGGCTCCACCCCCCTGCTGGGTGTCTGGACTCCCTCATCCCGGACCTCCCGACCTCCAAGTGCGAGGGTCCGGACATCAAAGGGCGCCAGACCTATAACTGGGGCAGCTCCAGAGCAGGAAGGCAGTTGTATCCTGGAGTCGAGAGACACCGAGAAGAACTCATCCTTGACGGACTACCGGCGCTGCCGTAGCCCTGCCTTGTGAACTATCATCCTGCCTGCTGGCGCTGCCGCGGCCTTCTGCATCCTCCATCCTCGTCGGGACCTGCTGGCGCTGCCGCGGACCGTTGTAACTACCACCTTCATTGGGACCTGCTGGCGCTGCCGCGGACCGTTGTAACTACCACCTTCGTTGGGACCTGCTGGCGCTGCCGCGGACCGTTGTAACGACCACCTTCACCGGGACCTGCTGGCGCTGCCGCGGCCCGTCCAGCTAGAACACCGAGCTCGAGGATTGTGAGCTATCCATCATATCATCGCATCTACCAGTTTGGTAACAAGACTGTCCCGCTACCCCCTTTCCCAACCAAGAGACTAGAATCGAGGGGACCCCTGAGTCCTGACCTCCTTGTACCCTTCTATCGTACCTAAAGATTGCTTATAAAGAACGTTAAACCTTATCCTTGTGTGGTGTACATCTGTGGGGGGGAAGTTACTCGTCTGTACGATCGCTGGAGACGGCTCTCCCCGGAGACCTCTCCCCTTGTCCTCGGCCGACCCTCCCGGTCCGTCTAACACCTCCTTTTTCCCTCTCTTCCTTCGTCCTTCCCTCCCCAACCTCTGCCTTTTCCTGGGGTGACTTACTTCTTAATTTGAATCAAAAAAGTATCTACTTCCTCTACGGAACTAAAATTGTATGTTTTCTTTTTCCACATGACCTTCAATAGGGCTGGAAGTTTCATTTGGACCTGGGCGCCCTGACTTCTCAACTCTGGCATCCTAGATCCAAGATCTCATTGTCTTTGTGCTGTTCGCTTGCCCAGGTCAGATCTAATTTGATAGTTCACTGATTCAAACTGAAGGGCCTGATTTTTTTGTTTGTTTTTTTTGTTTTTTAAAAACCTTTATTGACATTCCAACCAAAGACAAGTATGGGCCTACAACCCCCGGGGCCGGCCGCTAAGCAGTTGGATTAACAGAAAACAAATTTTAATCACAGGCAGCACCTCGGGGAGCAGAATCTCCATGCTAGTATACTCTTGGCCACTTAGCAGCCCACGTAGGAAACCAGGATATAAAAGGTCTTCATTTTATAATAGAGAATGGAAGGATCAGGTGCCAAACAATTTCCCAGTAGCGAAAAATGGCGGGCAGAATAGTAAACGTCAACAATAAACAGCAATCTATCAAGTCAATGGCGCTGAAACAGGAGGTTCAGGATGTGGAAGAATATCACGAACCATGTGCACCTGCAGTCCCCTGCCCTAAGACCCAGAAAGCACCACGGAAATTGAGGCACAAATGAAAGAGCAGTGTTTGACAGCGAAGGAAACCTACCGTACTGACCCCAGAAAAGAAAGACAAAGAAAGAGAAGAGAAGAGAAAAGAGGCCATAGAAACAAAGTAAAAAACTAAAAAATCTCCTCCCCCAGCCCCCCACCCTGCACCTCTGCAGATGACTACGGCCCCCCCCCCCCCCAGCAGTGTGCCTGTCGCCCCAGAACCAGACCCGAAATATAGAAGAAACAGAGAAAAAGGAGAAAGAAGAGAAACCCCACCTAACGGGGGAGTGGAGAGAGTATTAATAAACTGGAGGAGGGCCTTCAAACATGCCCCCGGCTTCTCCCTCCCGCACAATGTGTTCCTCCCCAAAGCAAACAGTAATCAACAAACATTTTCCCATGTCAAAGAAAAATGGGGAGCGTTATGCACCTATCACACTATTAGTTATGCCGTGAGAGCACGCAACCCCTGTGCCTGCCCGCCTATCAGATGACAACCTCTGAAGGATCAGTCTTATCCTTGGCCTCTCTTTGCGAATCCACCGATGCATACCCATCGACCCAGTGCCATGTCCAATGTTACGAGGAAAAGGAGCGTCCAAGAAAGAACCGGAAGCGACACACACATGTAGGGTGGACGTCTCTGAATACCAACACAGTCATCATTATGAAGGATCATCTTTCCCAGTACTGCCCCAGGACATGCACTGCACACAAGGTCCAGGATGTAGGAATCAGCCAGAGCAGGCGACCATTGCTTGATTATTGCCTGGGTCGCCGGAGGCTGTGCGTGGGACAAGGCCACCACCTTCTGCTCAGATCCAAAACCTCCGGAACAGACCCGACCTACAGCCAGCCGACCACACGTTGGCACATTGTCAGGAATTTCCAGCTTCCCCCTAGTCACCGGGGCGGCCACGACACTGTCCTCCTGTGTGAAGTAAAACAAGTCCCTGGTTACCTGGGGACAGGCAGATCGCAACTGTTCCGACGCTGACGCAATACCATCAAGCTTTCTCCCCAGTACCCAGGCGCCGTGAACCAGGGTGGAACGAAGGGCACCGAGAGCTTCGAGAAGGTCACCGTACCCCAGCACAGCTCCTCGCGCCCACTGCGCTACACTCCTCTTAGCCACACACTCCCAATCTTGCTGCGACCCAGTGTACAGGATGTTAGAATCCATCCTATCAAGATGGCCGCAGGGTAGTTCCCCCCCAGATTGGGACCGGGTCTCAGGCACAAGCGCATCAAGTTCCATGGTACTGCAAGCAGGGTTCCGGGGGCAGGCAAAATATGTATCCGGTGTATGGTCACAGGTAACAGTTATCCTCACCCTGGACGAGCGCCCGCAAAAATCCGGGAGCAGCCCGCGAAAATCGGGACGAGTTACAGGCAGCGTCCGAGCAGCTCACTGGCGAGGGCTCAGGCAATTACCGAAGAATCTTGGAATTGCCACCTCGGGCATGCACTCGTTCCGCTACGCCCAGTGGTAGGAATGACCACGGCGAAAGTCAGGCCAATATCCGCACCGCTCCGGTATTCCGACTCCCCCCAGTCACCAATGGCCGCTGTTGTTGAACTGCCGCCCGGCCATGTTGTCCACTCGAGGTCCCGGTTCCAGGGTTGCACAGGCCGCAAACTTCAGGTGAACATTTCTCCGGCGGTACCGCCGCCAGAAACTTCAGAATCACGCGATCGGTTGCCGCTCTCGATCACCAACACGGGCATATAGCGCAGGCTAAGGATCTCATGCAGGATATCTGTGCGGGATGCGAAGGTTCACGGAGCCGAGAGCCTACGCTGCCGTCCCGATCGCCATCTTGGCTCCTCCCCAGGGCCTGATTTTTTTAGGGCTCTCCCCAGAACCAACTCTTTAATCGCGTAGGTTTGAAAGTTAATTAAGATCCTTCTGGGGGCTTTCCTACCCGGGTGCAGCTTGAAGGGATCTCTGTGGACTCTCTGGATTTCTTTATCGAGATCTATGTCCAATCTCTCTTTTAAAACTCCTTCTCTTAAGAGTTTACATATGAACGCCTTAATATCTCCTCCCTCTGCGCCTTCCGGTATCTTAAGGACTCTTAAGTAATTTCTTCTAGCCTGCATTTCCAACCTCTCCAAGTCCTCTTGTAGAGATTTGTTCTGGACTTTTAAGTCCACTAGATCTTTGGTGTTTTATTGCACAACCTTTGAGAGGGACTTAACTTCTGATTCAAGAATTTCAGTTCGTAAAGCGATATCGTCCATTTTCCCTTCTAATAGCACACATTTCTCATGTATTCCTTTCTGATTGGCCTCAGAAATCTCAAACTTCGTGAATAGATCACCCCTTAAACTTAAAATCATTAATTCTAGTTGTGACCCTCCTGTAGTTTCACCCCTACTAGAAATGTCAGCACTTAGTCTGACCGGGGAGAGATTTCCATCAGGTGTTAGCGCCGTTGGTGTAAACTGTATACTTGAGGGCAGATCCAGCATACCAGGGAGCTGAGCTGTTTTACAGGACTGAACCATTGTGGAGGACGGACCCGTTGGAGACAGGGTATTTTCAACCATAGGTAACTTGGTCATATTATCTAGGCAGACCACCCTCTCCACTCCAGTGTCTGTCGTTAATACAGCAAACCGATTTTCCAATAGGAGGGGAGAAGAGCTCTGCAGAATACCTGGCAGGTACCCTTTGGATACAGCCACCTGCTCCATTATTTTAAAGTAGGATTTCAGTGAAGGAGTCGTCTTAACCAGTGGGCGATATAACTTAGCGTCTCTCCCTGTTTTTTTTTTGTATCACACTCTACTACACACTCTCTACTACTCTCTACTACTCACTCTCTACTACACACTCTACTACTCTCCTACACACTCTCTCCTACACACTCTCTCCTACACACTCTCTCCTACAGACTCTCCTACAGACTCTCCTACAGACTCTACTACAGACTCTACTACACACTCTACTACACACTCTACTACACACTCTACTACACACTCTACTACACACACTACTACTCACTCTCTACTACTCACTCTACTACTCACTCTCTACTACACACACTCTACTACACACACTCTCTACTATTCTCTTCTACACTCTCTACAACTCACTCTCTACTACTCACTCTACTACACACACTACTACACACACACTACTCTACTATTCTTTACTACACTCTCTACAACTCACTCTACTACACACTCTACTACACTACTACTCTCTACTACTCACTCTACTACTCACTCTACTACTCACTCTACTACTCACTCTACTACTCACTCTACTACACACTCTCTACTACACTCTACTACACTCTCTACTACACTCTCTACTACACTCTCTACTACACTCTCTACTACACTCTCTACTTCTCTCTCTACTACTCTCTCTACTACTCTCTCTACTACTCACTCTCTACTACACACTACTACACTCTCTACTACACACTCTACTACACTACTACTCACTCTACTGCTCACTCTACTGCTCACTCTCTACTACTCACTCTACTACTCGCTCTCTACTACACACACTCTACTACACACACTCTACTACACACACTCTCTACTATTCTCTACTACACTCTCTACTACTCACTCTCTACTACACACACTACTACACACACACTACTCTTTACTACACTCTCTACAACTCACTCTACTACACACTCTACTACACTACTACTCTCTACTACTCACTCTACTACACTCTCTACTACACTCTCTACTACTCACTCTCTACTACACACTCTACTACACTACTACTCACTCTACTGCTCACTCTACTGCTCACTCTCTACTACTCACTCTACTACTCGCTCTCTACTATACACACTCTACTACACACACTCTCTACTATTTTCTACTATTCTTTACTACACTCTCTGCAACTCACTCTCTACAACACACTCTCTACTACACACTCACTACTCTACTACACACTCTCTACTACACATTCTCTACTACACACTCTCTACTACACACTCTACTACACACTCACTACTACATACTCACAACTCTACTACACATTCCACTACACTACTACTCTCTACTACACACTTTACTACACACTCTCTTCTACACACTCTACTACTACTACTATTCATGCTCTACTACTCGCTCTACTACACACTCTACTACACACTCTACTACACACTCACTACTACACACTCCATATTCTCTACTATTCTCTACAACTCACTCTATACTACACACTCTCTACTACACACACTGCTCTACTACACACTCTGTGCTACTCACTCTCTACTGTCTAATACACACTGTACTACACACTCTCTACTACACTACTACTCACTGTCTACTATGCATTCTACTACACACTATTCTCTACTACACACTCTCTACTACTCACTATCTACTACACACTCTACTACTCTCCTACACACTCTGTACTACACACTACTACTCTCTACTGCTCACTCTCTACTACTCTCTAATACACACTCTACTACACACTCTACTACACTACTCACTCTCTACTACTCACTCTCTACTACCTTCCTCTACTAGTCACTCAGTACTACACACTGCCTACTACTCACACTACTACACTCTCTACTACCCACTCTACTACACTCTCTACTACACTCTCTACTACACAGTCAATACTACACTCACTACTCTCTACTACTCACTCTACTACTCGCTCTCTACTACACACACTCTACTACACACACTCTCTATTTTCTACTATTCTCTACTACACTCTCTACAACTCACTCTCTACAACACACTCTCTACTACACACTCACTACTCTACTACACACTCTCTACTACACATTCTCTACTACACACTCTCTACTACAAACTCTACTACACACTCACTACTACACACTCACAACTCTACTACACATTCCACTACACTACTACTCTCTACTACTCTCTAATACACACTCTACTACACACTCTACTACACTACTCACTCTCTACTACTCACTCTCTACTACCTTCTTCTACTAGTCACTCAGTACTACACACTGCCTACTACTCACACTACTACACTCTCTACTACCCACTCTACTACACTCTCTACTACACTCTCTACTACACAGTCAATACTACACTCACTACTCTCTACTACTCACTCTACTACTCGCTCTCTACTACACACACTCTACTACACACACTCTCTACTATTTTCTACTATTCTCTACTACACTCTCTAGAACTCACTCTCTACAACACACTCTCTACTACACACTCACTACTCTACTACAAACTCTCTACTACACATTCTCTACTACACACTCTCTACTACACACTCTACTACTCACTCTCTACTACTCGCTATACTACTCTACTACTCACTCTACTACTCACTCACTACTACTCACTCTCTACTACTACTATTCACTGTACTACTCACTCTACTACACACTCTACTACACTACTCACTTTCTACTCACTCTCTACTACTCACTCTCTACTACTCACTCTACTACACACTACTACACTTTTTCCCCCCTTTTCTCTTTCTTATCCTCCCCTCCTTTTTCCCTCTCTTCCTTCGTCCTTCCCTCCCCAACCTCTGCCTTTTCCTGGGGTGACTTACTTCTTAATTTGAATCAAAAAAGTATCTACTTCCTCTACGGAACTAAAATTGTATGTTTTCTTTTTCCACATGACCTTCAATAGGGCTGGAAGTTTCATTTGGACCTGGGCGCCCTGACTTCTCAACTCTGGCATCCTAGATCCAAGATCTCATTGTCTTTGTGCTGTTCGCTTGCCCAGGTCAGATCTAATTTGATAGTTCACTGATTCCAACTTGAAGGGCCTGATTTTTTTAGGGCTCTCCCCAGAACCAACTCTTTAATCGCGTAGGTTTGAAAGTTAATTAAGATCCTTCTGGGGGCTTTCCTACCCGGGTGCAGCTTGAAGGGAACTCTGTGGACTCTCTGGATTTCTTTATCGAGATCTATGTCCAATCTCTCTTTTAAAACTCCTTCTCTTAAGAGTTTACATATGATCGCCTTAATATCTCCTCCCTCTGCGCCTTCCGGTATCTTAAGGACTCTTAAGTAATTTCTTCTAGCCTGCATTTCCAACCTCTCCAAGTCCTCTTGTAGAGATTTGTTCTGGACTTTTAAGTCCACTAGATATTTGGTGTTTTCTTGCACAGCCTTTGAGAGGGACTTAGCTTCTGATTCAAGAATTTCAGTTCGTAAAGCGATATCGTCCATTTTCCCTTCTAATAGCACACATTTCTCATCTATTCCTTTCTGATTGGCCTCAGAAATCTCAAACTTCGTGAATAGATCACCCCTTAAACTTAAAATCATTAATTCTAGTTGTGACCCTCCTGTAGTTTCACCCCTACTAGAAATGTCAGCACTTAGTCTGACCGGGGAGAGATTTCCATCAGGTGTTAGCGCCGTTGGTGTAAACTGTATACTTGAGGGCAGATCCAGCATACCAGGGAGCTGAGCTGTTTTACAGGACTGAACCATTGTGGAGGACGGACCCGTTGGAGACAGGGTATTTTCAACCATAGGTAACTTGGTCATATTATCTAGGCAGACCACCCTCTCCACTCCAGTGTCTGTCGTTAATACAGCAAACCGATTTTCCAATAGGAGGGGAGAAGAGCTCTGCTGAATACCTGGCAGGTACCCTTTGGATACAGCCACCTGCTCCATTATTTTAAAGTAGGATTTCAGTGAAGGAGTCGTCTTAACCAGTGGGCGATATAACTTAGCGTCTCTCCCTGTTTTTTTTTTGTATCACACTCTACTACACACTCTCTACTACTCTCTACTACTCACTCTCTACTACACACTCTACTACTCTCCTACACACTCTCTCCTACACACTCTCTCCTACAGACTCTCCTACAGACTCTCCTACAAACTCTACTACACACACTACTACTCACTCTCTACTACTCACTCTACTACTCACTCTCTACTACACACACTACTACACACACTCTCTACTATTCTCTACTATTCTCTACTACACTCTCTACAACTCACTCTCTACTACTCACTCTACTACACACACTACTACACACACACTACTCTACTATTCTTTACTTCACTCTCTACAACTCACTCTACTACACACTCTACTACACTACTACTCTCTACTACTCACTCTACTACTCACTCTACTACACTCTCTACTACACTCTCTACTACACTCTCTACTACACTCTCTACTACTCACTCTCTACTACACACTCTACTACACTACTACTCACTCTACTGCTCACTCTACTGCTCACTCTCTACTACTCACTCTACTACTCGCTCTCTACTACACACACTCTACTACACACACTCTCTACTATTTTCTACTATTCTCTACTACACTCTCTACAACTCACTCTCTACAACACACTCTCTACTACACACTCACTACTCTACTACACACTCTCTACTACACATTCTCTACTACACACTCTCTACTACACACTCTACTACACACACTACTACACACTCACAACTCTACTACACATTCCACTACACTACTACTCTCTACTACACACTTTACTACACACTCTCTTCTACACACTCTACTACTACTACTATTCACGCTCTACTACTCGCTCTACTACACACTCTACTACACACTCTACTACACACTACTACACACTCTCTACTACACACTCCCTACTACACACTCCATATTCTCTACTATTCTCTACAACTCACTATATACTACACACTCTCTACTACACACACTGGTCTACTACACACTCTGTGCTACTCACTCTCTACTGTCTAATACACACTGTACTACACACTCTCTACTACACTACTACTCACTGTCTACTATGCATTCTGCTACACACTATTCTCTACTACACACTCTCTACTACACACTCTACTACTCTCCTACACACTCTGTACTACACACTACTACTCTCTACTGCTCACTCTCTACTACTCTCTAATACACACTCTACTACACACTCTACTACACTACTCACTCTCTACTACTCACTCTCTACTACCTTCCTCTACTAGTCACTCAGTACTACACACTGCCTACTACACTCTCTACTACCCACTCTACTACACTCTACTACACTCTCTACTACACAGTCAATACTACACTCTCTACTCTCTACTACTCACTCTCTACTACTCTACTATTCACTACTCACTCTATACTACACACTCACTACTCTACTACACACTCTCTAGTACACACACTACTACACACACTCTACTACTCACTCTACACTACACACTCACTACTCTAATATTCTCTACTACTCACTCTATACTACAGTCTCTACTACACACTCACTACTCTCTAATATTCTCTACTACTCACTCTATACTACACACTCTACTATACTGCTCTGCTATACACTCTACTACACTACTGCTCTCTAATACACACTCTCTACTACACACTCAACTGCTCTACTACTCACTCTACTACTCACTCTACTACACTCTCTACTACTCACTCTACTACTCTCTACTACACTCTCTACTACAATCTACTACACTCTCTACTACACTCTCTACTACACACTCTACTACACACTCACTACTACACACACACTACTCTACTATTCTCTACTACACACTCTACTACACATTCACTATTCTACTACACACTATACTACTCTCTACTATACACACTACTAAACTACTGCTCTCTAATACACACTCTCCTACACACTCTCTACTACTCTACTACACACTCTCCACTACACTCTCCACTACGCTCTCCACTACGCTCTCCACTACGCACTCCACTACTACACACTCACTACTCTCTACTATTCTCTACTACACTCTCTACAACTCACTCTCTACAACTCACTCTCTACAACTCACTCTCTACAACTCACTCTCTACAACTCTCTCTACAAGTCTCTCTACAACTCCCTCTCTACAAATCTCTCTACAACACACTCTACAACACACTCTCTACAACACACTCTCTACAACTCACTCTCTACATCTCACTCTCTACAACTCACTCTCTACTACACACTCTCTACTCTACTATTCCCTACTACACACTCACTACTCTACTATTCTCTACTACTCACTCACTTCTCTACTACACACACTCTACTACACACTCTCTACTCTACTATTCCCTACTACTCACTCACTACTCTACTATTCTCTACTACTCACTCACTACTCTACTACACACTCTACTACACACTCTACTACACTCTCTACTACACACTACTACATACACTCTACTACACTCTACTACACACTCTACTACACACTCACTATTCTCTACTACTCACTCTATACTACACACTGTACTACACACACTATTCTACTACACACTCTACACTAACTCTAATACACACTCTACTACACTACTACTCACTGTCTACTACGCACTCTACTACACACTCTCTACTACACACTTATTACTCTCCACTATTCTCTACTACACACTCTCTACTACTCTCTACTACTCACTATCTACTACACACTACTACTCTCCTACACACTCTGTACTACACACTACTACTCTACTGCTCACTCTCTACTACTCACTCTACTACACACTCTACTACACACTCTACTACACTACCCACTCTTTACTACTCACTCTATACTACTCACTCTACTACTCACTCTCTACTACTCACTCTCTACTACTCACTCTACTACTGACTCACTACTACACACACTCTACTACTCTACTACTCACACTACTACACTACTACTCACACTACTACTCACACTACTACCCACTCTACTACACTCTCTACTACACACTCTACTACACACTCTACTACACACTCTACTACACACTCTACTACTCACTTTGTAACTCTCTCCTACTTACTCTCTACTACTCTACTACACTACTACATAGTCACTACTACACACTCACTACTCTCTACTACTCACTCTACTACTCTACTATTCTCTACTACTCACTCACTACTCTACTACACACTCTACTACACTCTCAACTACACACTCTCTACTCTACTATTCTCTACTACTCACTCACTACTCTACTATTCTCTACTACTCACTCACTACTCTACTACACACTCTACTACACACTCACTACTACACACTCACTACTACACACTCACTACTACACACACACTACTCTGCTATTCTCTACTACACACTCACTATTCTACTACACACTCTACTACTCTCTACTATACACACTACTAAACTACTGCTCTCTAACACACACTCTCCTACACACTCTACTACACTACCCACTCTCTACTACTCACTCTATACTACTCACTCTACTACTCACTCTATACTACTCACTCTCGACTACTCACTCTACTACTGACTCACTACTACACACACTCTACTACTCTACTACTCACACTACTACACTACTACTCTCTACTACTCACACCACTACCCACTCTACTACACTCTCTACTACACACTCTCTACTACACACTCTACTACACACTCTACTACTCACTTTGTAACTCTCCTACTTACTCTCTACTACTCTACTACACTACTACATAGTCACTACTACACACTCACTACACTCTACTACTCACTCTACTACTCTACTATTCTCTACTACTCACTCACTACTCTACTACACACTCTCTACTCTACTATTCTCTACTACTCACTCTCTACTATTCTCTACTACTCACTCACTACTCTACTACACACTCTCTACTACACTCTCTACTACACACTCCCTACTACACACTCTCTACTACACACACTCTACTACACACTCTCTACTACACACTCTACTACACACTCACTACTACACACTCACTACTACACACTCACTACTACACACACACTACTCTGCTATTCTCTACTACACACTCACTATTCTACTACACACTCTACTACTCTCTACTATACACACTACTAAACTACTGCTCCCTAATACACACTCTCCTACAAACTCTCTACTACTCTACTACACACACTCCACTACACTCTCCACTACGCTCTCCACTACGCACTCCACTACCTACTCCACTACTACACACTCACTACTCTCTACTATTCTCTACTACACTCTCTACAACTCACTCTCTACAGCTCACTCTCTACAACTCACTCTCTACAACTCACTCTCTACAACTCTCTCTACAAGTCTCTCTACAACTCCCTCTCTACATCTCACTCTCTACAACTCACTCTCTACTACACACTCTCTACTCTACTATTCCCTACTACTCACTCACTACTCTACTACACACTCTACTACACACTCTACTACACACTACTACACACTCTACTACACACACTCTACTACACACTCTCTACTACACACACTCTACTACACTCTCTACTACTACACACTCTACTATTACACACTCTACTACACACTCTACTACACACTCACTATTCTCTACTATTCTCTACTACTCACTCTATACTACACACTGTACTACACACACTACTCTACTACACACTCTACTACACTAACTCTAATACACACTCTACTACACTACTACTCACTGTCTACTACGCACTCTACTACACACTCTCTACTACACACTTATTACTCCACTATTCACTACTACTCTCTACTACACACTATAACTCTCCTACACACTCTGTACTACACACTACTACTCTCTACTGCTCACTCTCTACTACTCACTCTACTACACTCTCTACTATACACTCTCTGCTACTCTCTACTACACACTCTACTACACACTCTACTACACTACTCACTCTCTACTACTCACTCTATACTACTCACTCTACTACTCACTCTCTACTACTCACTCTCTACTACTCACTCTACTACTGACTCACTACTACACACACTCTACTACTCTCTACTACTCACACTACTACCCACTCTACTACACTCTCTACTACACACTCTACTACTCACTTTGTAACACTCTCCTACTTACTCTCTACTACTCTACTACACTACTACATAGTCACTACTACACACTCACTACTCTCTACTACTCACTCTACTATTCTCTACTACTCACTCACTACTCTACTACACACTCTACTACACTCTCAACTACACACTCTACTCTACTATTCTCTACTACTCACTCACTACTCTACTATTCTCTACTACTCACTCACTACTCTACTACACACTCTCTACTACACTCTCTACTACACACTCTCTACTACACACTCTCTACTACACACTCTCTACTACACACTCTACTACACACTCTCTACTACACACACTCTACTACACACACTACTACACACACACTACTACACACACTCTACTACACACTCTCTACTACACACTCTCTACTACACACTCTCTACTACACACTCTCTACTACACACTCTCTACTACACACTCTACTACACACTCTACTACACACTCTACTACACTCTCTACTACACACTACTACATACACTCTACTACACTCTACTACACACTCTACTACACACTCACTATTCTCTACTACTCACTCTATACTACACACTGTACTACACACACTATCCTACTACACACTCTACACTAACTCTAATACACACTCTACTACACTACTACTCACTGTCTACTACGCACTCTACTACACACTCTCTACTACACACTTATTACTCTCCACTATTCTCTACTACACACTCTCTACTACTCTCTACTACTCACTATCTACTACACACTACTACTCTCCTACACACTCTGTACTACACACTACTACTCTACTGCTCACTCTCTACTACTCACTCTACTACACACTCTACTACACACTCTACTACACTACCCACTCTTTACTACTCACTCTATACTACTCACTCTACTACTCACTCTCTACTACTCACTCTCTACTACTCACTCTACTACTGACTCACTACTACACACACTCTACTACTCTACTACTCACACTACTACACTACTACTCACACTACTACTCACACTACTACCCACTCTACTACACTCTCTACTACACACTCTACTACACACTCTACTACACACTCTACTACACACTCTACTACTCACTTTGTAACTCTCTCCTACTTACTCTCTACTACTCTACTACACTACTACATAGTCACTACTACACACTCACTACTCTCTACTACTCACTCTACTACTCTACTATTCTCTACTACTCACTCACTACTCTACTACACACTCTACTACACTCTCAACTACACACTCTCTACTCTACTATTCTCTACTACTCACTCACTACTCTACTATTCTCTACTACTCACTCACTACTCTACTACACACTCTACTACACACTCACTACTACACACTCACTACTACACACTCACTACTACACACACACTACTCTGCTATTCTCTACTACACACTCACTATTCTACTACACACTCTACTACTCTCTACTATACACACTACTAAACTACTGCTCTCTAACACACACTCTCCTACACACTCTACTACACTACCCACTCTCTACTACTCACTCTATACTACTCACTCTACTACTCACTCTATACTACTCACTCTCTACTACTCACTCTACTACTGACTCACTACTACACACACTCTACTACTCTACTACTCACACTACTACACTACTACTCTCTACTACTCACACCACTACCCACTCTACTACACTCTCTACTACACACTCTCTACTACACACTCTACTACACACTCTACTACTCACTTTGTAACTCTCCTACTTACTCTCTACTACTCTACTACACTACTACATAGTCACTACTACACACTCACTACACTCTACTACTCACTCTACTACTCTACTATTCTCTACTACTCACTCACTACTCTACTACACACTCTCTACTCTACTATTCTCTACTACTCACTCTCTACTATTCTCTACTACTCACTCACTACTCTACTACACACTCTCTACTACACTCTCTACAACTCACTCTCTACAACTCACTCTCTACAACTCTCT
>NW_028187937.1:0-98625 GCF_964204655.1 Triturus cristatus | reverse complement strand
TACACACTCCACTCCACACACTCCACTCCACACACTCCACTCCACACCACTCCACACACTCCACTCCACTCCACACACTCCACTCCACACACTCCACTCCACACACTCCACTCCACTCCACTCCACACACTCCACTCCACTCCACACACTCCACTCCACACACTCCACTCCACACACTCCACTCCAATACACACATTCCACTCCACTCCACTCTACTCTACACACTCCACTCCACACACTCAACACACTCCACCCCACTCCACACACTCCACTCCACACACTCCACTCCACTCCACACACTCCACTCCACTCCACACACTCCACTCCACTCCACACACTCCACTCCACACACTCCACTCCAATCACTCCACTGCACACACTCTACTCCACTCCACTCTACAAACTCCACTCCACACACTCCACTTCACACACTCCACTCCAATCACTCCACTGTACACACTCCACTCCACTCTACAAACTCCACTCCACACACTCCACTTCACACACTCGACTCCACTTGTAGGAAGGTGGATATCTGACTATGGTTACCCCCAAATTTTTGCCTAGTGTCTAGCTGGTTTTTCGACTTAGTTGGCCTGAGATCCTGCCATTCAGGCTCTCAGGCTATCTGCTCTCTCTGTAAAATGGACTCCATGTACCCTAGGTACATACCCAATTGGTTGGATCACCCTGTCAGCCCCTGTACCAGTGTACACTAGGTACCCAGGGCATTGGTGTATCCAAGGCCTGCCAGGGGCTGAAGCATGTATTATGCCACCCCAGGCTTGGCCTAACAATCTGACACAACTGGCTGATCACTCAGCTGGGGTAAGTTGGTGTAATCACCTCTTACTTAGGTGTAGTATACCTATACCTAAACTTAAATGGGACACCTGGTAACCTATAAGTCACTCCTATGGCAGGCCTTAACAATCCTGAAGGCAGAGTGCTTGGTTCCATGTGAGATGGTGCTCTGGCATGAGCTGAGCCTGTCTGCAGTGGTCGGAACAACTTCCTTCTACTGTTTCCAGATATCGTCATACCATATACTCTTAAGTGCATTATGAACCTCGCGGTTAAATGCTATCTTTGGTTTGGCTTTATCAAAACATGTCGAGTAAGGTGTCATACGAATTGGAATACTAACCCCTCGCCAATTCTGGCGACGGGGTTAGCATTCCACCCTTCTAGAGGGACACGACATGTACAGTACCTGAAACCCGGGTAAAATCAGACATAGCCTCAGCTCCACAAAATGGATGCTGCCACCACAGACACAAGTCTGCCCTCCTGCTGCTGGGAGTCCTTCCAGCTTGGGAGGTGTGGACAAAGGGTTTCCTGCCAGGGGAGGTGCATGCACCACCCCAGACAGGATTTTGTGTATTGGTCAGGTAGGGCTTGAAAGAAACCAGACATGCCTGTGGCTCACAAGGAGCCTCGGTGCATATGCCAGTTCAAACCGGTCCTGGGGCACACCAGTCCCGGGCCTGGGGCGAGCTGGACAAAGGATTGGGGGTGTAACCACCCCCCTTCCTGGTCCCACCCATAGGGAGGGACCTAGCAGGTAGTCCGGCCCCTAGAATCCGAATAAAGGTAGGAGCTGTGTCCTAAGACTTCGGACATCCTGGAATCAACTTGAAACTAAGAAGAAGACGGGAACTTCGACATTCTGCTGCACAGAAGACTGAAGAAAATCTCCCCTGTGGTCAGGGAGTGACCACCTTGCTAACGCAAGCACCATCCAGCGAATCACCGTCTGCTTTGCCGCCGCCTCCCGCCGGAGCCCGAGCCCAGAGACTGACAAGACCTGGACCTCCAGACCTCTCACCGCCCGATCCACAGTCCCTGAAAAGAGGAGACCCGTGGAGGCACCGAGACACGTGGAGCCAGCCATCTTGGAACGACTACGACAAGCTGACCAGTGCAACAACCGAGGCTCCCTCCAAGTTGTGCTTTGGGTCCTGAGAAGCCCAACCCTCGAGCAGCATCTGCACCAAAGGTGAGCCCTCCAGCATCTCCACGATCTGCGTGGGGCCCTTCTGCATTTTGCCACTCGACGCGCCTAACCGGTTGCTGGCCCGCTGGCTAGTGGCCATCTTGGCGACGAAATCTACGACAAACACCGCTGGTCTGGTTGCTCCAGACTGGCCCTTGCTCCCCTCCAAAGGAACAATCCCTCTGACCTTGCTGGTCAGAACCAACAGCTGATTTCCGAATCCTCCTACAATTGCTTTTGCCAAGGCTTGTTTGCTTCGATCAAGTCGCCGACACCGCCGACAGCGAGAACCTGCGTGGGACAGCTCGTGAGCCGACTCCTGGACGTCGTCAACCTTCAGGGACCACGTGGCTGCGGAGACAAGCTACCCCTCATCACCTGTTTGCACCCGACATCGCCTGGTACCCACCTGGTGCCACGCTGGTCACTGGCTAGTGACTGTGAACACTGTCCCCTCTGCTTACAGGTCTTCAACATCTCCGATCCACTCTTGGATCCACTGCATCTCTCCCGGACCGACCGCCTGCAGCATCTTTGTCTTCAAGCTCCACGGAACAGATAGAAGAAACCCGACGCACTTTGAGGCCTATGCACCCGCTTCCTGTGGGTGAGGTAAAGCTGGTACTCCGGTGCCCATGTGTAGTAATACATCTCTAGTGCCTGTGTTCCAAATCTTAAGTTCCTAGGTCATCCGGAAGATTCCTTTTGCAGTAACTTTGTACTTTTTACGCACCCATTGAAACCTATGGGAGCCCGCGTGTGACTATTTGCTCTGCACACGCCACCCGTGGACCTCCTGGTCACTAACTGACGTTAGCTCCTTGTAGGCCCAGCGATTCTAGAGGCCCTAGGCCTTTTCCCTTTTCTGTTCGTGGTACTTATACCACTATTTTAGTATATGGTTTGAGTGGCCACCAGGGCCTATCCATATAAAGTGCAACTTCTGTGTATTCTGTGATAATCTTGTTTGACGATTTGTGCTCCTGTGCTCATAAAGAGACTAGGGGTTACTTTGAGAAATAAATACATATATATTTTGAATATATATCTGTGTGGTGTCCTTTCATTGGTATAAAAGGGGGTTACTATTGGTAAAACAGCTTGCTTAACACGCATCACGAGTTTAGCCTCAAAGACTGCTTAGCCTACGCTACCACTAGGGCAGCTAGTCCGAAAAGGTTGACTTACAACCACACCATAAGGGTTGCTTGGCATGGTACAAGGTGGTCACTAGAACTAGTGAACAGCATATACCAGGCCAACTTCTCACATTGGTGAGCAGCGGTTGGATTTGAGCTTGCTGTGTTTTACCATTGTAATCTCTTGGTTACCAATTGAAAGATCACATAGGTACCTGTAGGTACATATAAAACAAGATTAGATATACTTAAGTTCTACTGAACTTAGTTGTTGTAGAGCAAAGGGAGTAGCACACCCTGACTACAACTACTAGATAGGTTTAGTAGGTAAACCCAAGTGTAGGTAGATTGCAACACATCCACCCACACTTAAGAGCAATGGCCGGGGCAGAGGGGTCCACTGTACCCATCTCTGTTGAGAGTGACCCCCAGAGGGCACCATCCAGCTTTGCTACCCTTAATCAGAATGAGCTCAGGCATTTGGCAACTCTTAGAGGCCTTAAACAGCCCAAGAACCCAAACTCTGCTGAGCTCAGAGAGCTCTTACAGAATGATGAGAATCAGAGAGCACTCAAGAAAGCTTCCCAGTTAGCCCCCTTAGGGACAGGAACAGGAGGCCCCCCTTCTGAAGATGCCACTGAAGTACCCCTTCCCAATAGTCACCCCTTAGATGGGATGCCTACCACAGAGGAAGAAAGTGATGGGGATACAGATGTGAGTGGGGATGAAGGGAGAACTAGCCCAGTGCCAAGTGTTATACTTGGCCCAGCTAAACTAAGGCTGTTGGGGACTGACAGTGGGTTCACCCCATTGGATCTCCCCAGTGGACTTAACACAGGGCTTGGAAGGCAAAGGAATCGCTCAGGTGACTCCAATGCTTCCCATGGCTCTAGAGGCTCTCAAGGTCACTCCAGAAGGAGACTGACCACCCCTCAGAGGAGGGAACATGAGGCCAGAATGCAGGAAGCCCAGCTGAGGATCAGGAAGCAGGAGCTAGAAGTAGCCCTGATGGAAGAAAAACTGAACAAGGCTAGGCAGCCTAGAGAGAGTGGGTCTATACCCACTGGTGGCAGCAATGTCCCTAGGGACAAAGATAGGGTCTTTGACAATAGGAACCTGTCCAAGATTGTGCCCCCCTACAAAAGTGGGGATGACATCCACAAATGGATGACTGCTCTTGAGAGAGCCTGCAAAGTGCAGCAGGTTCCTGAAGACCAGTGGGCAGCAATCTTATGGCTCTCCTTTGAGGGGAGAGGCAGAGATAGACTCCTCACTGTTAGAGAAGAGGATGTCAGAAATTACAGAGTCCTGAAGAGTGTCCTAGTTGATGGGTTAGGCTTAACCACTGAACAGTACAGGTTAATGTTCAGAGACACCCAGAAGACACAGACTCAGGACTGGTCTGAATATGTGGAATGTGCCACTAAGGCTTTGGAGGGTTGGTTGCTGGGAAGTAAGGTGTCTGATTATACAGGATTGTACAATTTGATGATGAGAGAGCAGATTTTAAGTAATTGTCAAAACCAGCTTCTCCATCAACACCTGGTAGACTCAGATTTGACCTCTCCCCAAGAATTGGGAAAGAGGGCAGATAAATGGGTCAGGACCAGGATCAGGCCTAAAAACCAGGGTGGTGACCAAAAGAAAGATACCACCAAGCCTCAAGAGAAGGGTGGGGATAAAGAAAAAGAGAAACCTTCCTCAGGGCCCCAAAACTCCACACAGGGTGGTGGGTCCCAAGCTCCCTCCTCTACCACAGCTAAAAAGCCCTACTGCCATGAGTGTAAAACTCCTGGGCATTGGAAAACTGACAGCGGTTGCCCAAGGGCTAAAAACAAAACTGTTCCTCCAATTACTCCTGTCACACCACCTATTACTGTCAGCAGTAATCCCCCAGGTGGTGGGAGTGCCCCCAGAAATCTGGGTGGGTTTACTTGGGGAACACAGGGGGACCCTGGCTTAGCCAATTCCCCTACAGCAACCACTCTTGTCTGTGATGGTGGCATGGGGTTTGCCAACTTCACTGCCTGTCCCAACACTTTGGGTAGGTACAGACAGGAGCCCTACATCAATGGTACAAAAGCTGAGGCCTACAGAGACACTGGGGCTAGCATCACAATGGTGGCCCATTGGCTAGTTCCCTCTGAGCAGCTTTTGCCCGGTTTCTCCTACCAGGTGACTAACATTGATGGCAAACAGAACAGTCATCCCATGGCAGAGGTATGTCTCAGCTGGGGAGGGGTCACTGGCCCTAAAAGGGTAGCAGTGTCCCCAACCTTGCCTGTAGACTGCTTACTGGGGAATGACTTAGAACTCTCAGCTTGGGCTGGAGTTGAACAAGACACCCATTCTAAAATGGTAGGCCTTTCACAAAAGGGTAGGGGGGTTGTGCCATTCACAACCCCTGTCCAAATAGATTTCCTCCCTGAAAAGGTTGGAAGGGCAGTGGTAGCCACAGCCCAGGCACAGACAGACTTCCCTGTAGGGACTGGCAGAGCTGTGACAGTCACAGCTCAAACACAAACTGAGTGCCCCCCTGAAAAGGTTGGCAAGGCTGTAATGGTCTCAGCCTATACTCAGACTGACATAGGTGTAGTGAAGCCTGAAACAATGGATCACTCCACACAAACTGAGAGTAGTGGGGAGGAAGAAAAGTCTCCCTCTCCCCAGACATTAGGAAAAGGTCAGCCTCCTCAGGGATCTGACCTCACCCCTTGTGAAGGAACTGCCCCAGAGGTAGCCAGGCCTGGCCTGGCAGAGCCTCTGATGTCAGTGGCCCCTTCCAAGGTGGGATCCAGTCTGGTGCAGGTAGCCTGCCTCTCTCTACCCTGCCTCAGTCAGCCCAGGGCTGCAGAGGTCAGGGAGGCCAGTGGACCCCCAGAGGGCCCCTGTCCACAAGAACCCCCCCATCAAAAGAATGAGGATTGCCTGGCTAGTAGCCCTAGTCAGGTGATGGGTAAAAACATTCCTGAGGGATCTCCTTTACAGGTAGTTAGGGACCTCCCCCAGGGGGATTCTGTTGGGCACAGGCAAACATGGGACCTTAGGGCCCCAAACCTGACCTGTCCCTCCAGTAAGCCCACAAAAGGGACCCAGCCTCCAGCTTTAGGTAGCCAGAGGCTGACCCTGAGAGCACAGTGCAACTCAGTTAAAGAAAGAAAGGCATCCATGGTGGAGGATGATTGGAGGAAGCTGAGGCCTCACTTTGAGGACACTCACTTCAGTACTCCATCTCAACACCAGCCTTTTACTTTGCCAAGACACACCACAGGTAGAGATTCCCTATGGTGGAGACCCTCTGATACCCTTAGGGTGAGGGATTGCTTAGTGGACCATGAGACAGGGGGTAACCATGCCAGTGCTGGTTCCTCCTTATATGGCCACTTGGGCAATATAGGCTTACCTGGTCAAGGTCAGCCTTATCTCCCTTCGTTTGGGGGGGGGTTGTGTAGGAAGGTGGATATCTGACTATGGTTACCCCCAAATTTTTGCCTAGTGTCTAGCTGGTTTTTCGACTTAGTTGGCCTGAGATCCTGCCATTCAGGCTCTCAGGCTATCTGCTCTCTCTGTAAAATGGACTCCATGTACCCTAGGTACATACCCAATTGGTTGGATCACCCTGTCAGCCCCTGTACCAGTGTACACTAGGTACCCAGGGCATTGGTGTATCCAAGGCCTGCCAGGGGCTGAAGCATGTATTATGCCACCCCAGGCTTGGCCTAACAATCTGACACAACTGGCTGATCACTCAGCTGGGGTAAGTTGGTGTAATCACCTCTTACTTAGGTGTAGTATACCTATACCTAAACTTAAATGGGACACCTGGTAACCTATAAGTCACTCCTATGGCAGGCCTTAACAATCCTGAAGGCAGAGTGCTTGGTTCCATGTGAGATGGTGCTCTGGCATGAGCTGAGCCTGTCTGCAGTGGTCGGAACAACTTCCTTCTACTGTTTCCAGATATCGTCATACCATATACTCTTAAGTGCATTATGAACCTCGCGGTTAAATGCTATCTTTGGTTTGGCTTTATCAAAACATGTCGAGTAAGGTGTCATACGAATTGGAATACTAACCCCTCGCCAATTCTGGCGACGGGGTTAGCATTCCACCCTTCTAGAGGGACACGACATGTACAGTACCTGAAACCCGGGTAAAATCAGACATAGCCTCAGCTCCACAAAATGGATGCTGCCACCACAGACACAAGTCTGCCCTCCTGCTGCTGGGAGTCCTTCCAGCTTGGGAGGTGTGGACAAAGGGTTTCCTGCCAGGGGAGGTGCATGCACCACCCCAGACAGGATTTTGTGTATTGGTCAGGTAGGGCTTGAAAGAAACCAGACATGCCTGTGGCTCACAAGGAGCCTCGGTGCATATGCCAGTTCAAACCGGTCCTGGGGCACACCAGTCCCGGGCCTGGGGCGAGCTGGACAAAGGATTGGGGGTGTAACCACCCCCCTTCCTGGTCCCACCCATAGGGAGGGACCTAGCAGGTAGTCCGGCCCCTAGAATCCGAATAAAGGTAGGAGCTGTGTCCTAAGACTTCGGACATCCTGGAATCAACTTGAAACTAAGAAGAAGACGGGAACTTCGACATTCTGCTGCACAGAAGACTGAAGAAAATCTCCCCTGTGGTCAGGGAGTGACCACCTTGCTAACGCAAGCACCATCCAGCGAATCACCGTCTGCTTTGCCGCCGCCTCCCGCCGGAGCCCGAGCCCAGAGACTGACAAGACCTGGACCTCCAGACCTCTCACCGCCCGATCCACAGTCCCTGAAAAGAGGAGACCCGTGGAGGCACCGAGACACGTGGAGCCAGCCATCTTGGAACGACTACGACAAGCTGACCAGTGCAACAACCGAGGCTCCCTCCAAGTTGTGCTTTGGGTCCTGAGAAGCCCAACCCTCGAGCAGCATCTGCACCAAAGGTGAGCCCTCCAGCATCTCCACGATCTGCGTGGGGCCCTTCTGCATTTTGCCACTCGACGCACCTAACCGGTTGCTGGCCCGCTGGCTAGTGGCCATCTTGGCGACGAAATCTACGACAAACACTGCTGGTCTGGTTGCTCCAGACTGGCCCTTGCTCCCCTCCAAAGGAACAATCCCTCTGACCTTGCTGGTCAGAACCAACAGCTGATTTCCGAATCCTCCTACAATTGCTTTTGCCAAGGCTTGTTTGCTTCGATCAAGTCGCCGACACCGCCGACAGCGAGAACCTGCGTGGGACAGCTCGTGAGCCGACTCCTGGACGTCGTCGACCTTCAGGGACCACGTGGCTGCGGAGACAAGCTACCCCTCATCACCTGTTTGCACCCGACATCGCCTGGTACCCACCTGGTGCCACGCTGGTCACTGGCTAGTGACTGTGAACACTGTCCCCTCTGCTTACAGGTCTTCAACATCTCCGATCCACTCTTGGATCCACTGCATCTCTCCCGGACCGACCGCCTGCAGCATCTTTGTCTTCAAGCTCCACGGAACAGATAGAAGAAACCCGACGCACTTTGAGGCCTATGCACCCGCTTCCTGTGGGTGAGGTAAAGCTGGTACTCCGGTGCCCATGTGTAGTAATACATCTCTAGTGCCTGTGTTCCAAATCTTAAGTTCCTAGGTCATCCGGAAGATTCCTTTTGCAGTAACTTTGTACTTTTTACGCACCCATTGAAACCTATGGGAGCCCGCGTGTGACTATTTGCTCTGCACACGCCACCCGTGGACCTCCTGGTCACTAACTGACGTTAGCTCCTTGTAGGCCCAGCGATTCTAGAGGCCCTAGGCCTTTTCCCTTTTCTGTTCGTGGTACTTATACCACTATTTTAGTATATGGTTCGAGTGGCCACCAGGGCCTATCCATATAAAGTGCAACTTCTGTGTATTCTGTGATAATCTTGTTTGACGATTTGTGCTCCTGTGCTCATAAAGAGACTAGGGGTTACTTTGAGAAATAAATACATATATATTTTGAATATATATCTGTGTGGTGTCCTTTCATTGGTATAAAAGGGGGTTACTATTGGTAAAACAGCTTGCTTAACACGCATCACGAGTTTAGCCTCAAAGACTGCTTAGCCTACGCTACCACTAGGGCAGCTAGTCCGAAAAGGTTGACTTACAACCACACCATAAGGGTTGCTTGGCATGGTACAAGGTGGTCACTAGAACTAGTGAACAGCATATACCAGGCCAACTTCTCACACCACTCCACACACACCACTCCACACACTCCACTCCACACATTCTACTCCACTCCACACACTCCACTCCACACACTCCACTCCACACACTCAACACACTCCACCCCACTCCACACACTCCACTCCACACACTCCACTCCACTCCACACACTCCACTCCACTCCACACACTCCACTCCACTCCACACACTCCACTCCACACACTCCACTCCAATCACTCCACTGCACACACTCTACTCCACTCCACTCTACAAACTCCACTCCACACACTCCACTTCACACACTCCACTCCAATCACTCCACTGTACACACTCCACTCCACTCTACAAACTCCACTCCACACACTCCACTTCACACACTCGACTCCACTCCACACACACCACTCCACACACTCCACTCCACACATTCTACTCCACTCCACACACTCCACTCCACAGACTCCACTCCAGTCCACATACTCCACACACTCCACTCCACTCCACACACTCCACTCCTCACACTCCACTCCACTCCACACACTTCACTCCACACACCCTACTCCACTCCACACACTCCACTCCACACACTCCACTCCACACACTCCTTTCCACACCACACACTCCTCACACTCCACTCCACTCACTCCACTCCACACACTTCACACACTCTACTCCACTCCACACACTCCACACACTCCACTCTACTCCACACACTCCACTCCACACACTCCACACACTCCACTCCACACACTCCACTCCACCCCACACACTCCACTCCGCACACTCCACTCCACTCCACACACTGAACTCCACTTCACACACTCCACTCTACTCCACACACTCCACTCTACTCGACACAATCCACTCGACACACTCCACTCCACACACTCCACTCCACACACTCCACTCTACACACTCCACTCCACTCTACTCCACACACTCCACTCCACACACTCCACTCCACACACTCCACTCCACTCCACACACTCCACTTCACACACTCCACTCCACACACTCCACTCCACACACTCCACTCCACATAATCCACTCCACACACTCCACTCCACACACTCCACTCTACTCCACACACTCCACTCCAATCAACACACTCCACTCCACCCACTTCACACACTTCACTCCACTCCACACACTCTACACACTCCACTCCACACACTCCACTCCACACACTCCACTCCACACCACTCCACACACTCCACTCCACTCCACACACTCCACTCCACACACTCCACTCCACACACTCCACTCCACTCCACTCCACACACTCCACTCCACTCCACACACTCCACTCCACACACTCCACTCCACACACTCCACTCCAATACACACATTCCACTCCACTCCACTCTACTCTACACACTCCACTCCACACACTCAACACACTCCACCCCACTCCTCACACTCTCCACTCCACTCCTCACACACTCCACTCCACTCCACACACTCCACTCCACTCACTCCACTCCACACACTCCACACCACTCCACACACTCAACTCAACTCACTCCACTCACTCCACACACTCCACTCACTCCACTCCACACACTCCACTCTACACACTCCACTCCACTCAACACAATCCACTAGACACACTCCACTCCACACACTCTACTCCACTCCACTCCACACACTCCACTCAACTCACTCCACTCAACTCACTCCACACACTCCACTCACTCCACTCCACTCACTCCACTCCACTCACTCCACTCCACATGCTCCACTCCACACACTCCACTCCACATACTCCACTGTGAGAAGTTGGCCTGGTATATGATGCTCACTAGTTAAAGTGATCACCTTGTACCATGCCAAGCAACCCTTATGGTGTGGTTGTAAGTCAACCTTTTCGGACCAGCTGCCCTAGTGGTAGCGTAGGCTAAGCAGTCTTTGAGGCTAAACTCGTGATGCGTGTTAAGCAAGCTGTTTTACCAATAGTAACCCCCTTTTATACCAATGAAAGGACACCACACAGACATATATTCAAAATATATATGTATTTATTTCTCAAAGTAACCCCTAGTCTCTTTATGAGCACAGGAGCACAAATCGTCAAACAAGATTATCACAGAATACACAGAAGTTGCACGTTATATGGATAGGCCCTGGTGGCCACTCAAACCATATACTAAAATAGTGGTATAAGTACCACGAACAGAAAAGGGAAAAGGCCTAGGGCCTCTAGAATCGCTGGGCCTACAAGGAGCTAACGTCAGTTAGTGACCAGGAGGTCCACGGGTGGCGTGTGCAGAGCAAATAGTCACACGCGTGCTCCCATAGGTTTCAATGGGTGCGTAAAAAGTACAAAGTTACTGCAAAAGGAATCTTCCGGATGACCTAGGAACTTAAGATTTGGAACACAGGCACTAGAGATGTATTACTACACATGGGCACCGGAGTACCAGCTTTACCTCACCCACAGGAAGCGGGTGCATAGGCCTCAAAGTGCGTCGGGTTTCTTCTATCTGTTCCGTTGAGCCTGGGACAAAGATGCTGCAGGCGGTCGGTCGGGAAGGGATGCAGTGGATCCAAGAGTGGATCGGAGATGTTGAAGACCTGTAAGCAGAGGGGACAGTGTTCACAGTCACTAGCCAGTGACCAGCGTGGCACCAGGTGGGTACCAGGCGATGTCGGGTGCAAACAGGTGATGAGGGGTAGCTTGTCTCCGCAGCCACGTGGTCCCTGAAGGTCGACGACGTCCAGGAGTCGGCTCACGAGCTGTCCCACGCAGGCTCTCGCTGTCGGCGGTGTCGGCGACTTGATCGAAGCAAACAAGCCTTGGCAAAAGCAATTGCAGGAGGATTCGGAAATCAGCTGTTGGTTCTGACCAGCAAGGTCAGAGGGATTGCTCCTTTGGAGGGGAGCAAGGGCCAGTCTGGAGCAACCAGACCAGCGGTGTTTGTCGTAGATTTCGTCGCCAAGATGGCCACTAGCCAGCGGGCCAGCAACCGGTTAGGCGCGTCGAGTGGCAAAATGCAGAAGGGCCCCACGCAGATCGTGGAGATGCTGGAGGGCTCACCTTTGGTGCAGATGCTGCTCGAGGGTTGGGCTTCTCAGGACCCAAAGCACAACTTGGAGGGAGCCTCGGTTGTTGCACTGGTCAGCTTGTCGTAGTCGTTTCAAGATGGCTGGCTCCACGTGTCTCGGTGCCTCCACGGGTCTCCTCTTTTCAGGGACTGTGGATCGGGCGGTGAGAGGTCTGGAGGTCCAGGTCTTGTCAGTCTCTGGGCTCGGGCTCCGGCGGGAGGCGGCGGCAAAGCAGACGGTGATTCGCTGGATGGTGCTTGCGTTAGCAAGGTGGTCACTCCCTGACCACAGGGGAGATTTTCTTCAGTCTTCTGTGCAGCAGAATGTCGAAGTTCCCGTCTTCTTCTTAGTTTCAAGTTGATTCCAGGATGTCTGAAGTCTTAGGACACAGCTCCTACCTTTATTCGGATTCTAGGGGCCGGACTACCTGCTAGGTCCCTCCCTATGGGTGGGACCAGGAAGGGGGGTGGTTACACCCCCAATCCTTTGTCCAGCTCGCCCCAGGCCCGGGACTGGTGTGCCCCAGGACCGGTTTGAACTGGCATATGCACCGAGGCTCCTTGTGAGCCACAGGCATGTCTGGTTTCTTTCAAGCCCTACCTGACCAATACACAAAATCCTGTCTGGGGTGGTGCACGCACCTCCCCTGGCAGGAAACCCTTTGTCCACACCTCCCAAGCTGGAAGGACTCCCAGCAGCAGGAGGGCAGACTTGTGTCTGTGGTGGCAGCATCCATTTTGTGGAGCTGAGGCTATGTCTGATTTTACCCGGGTTTCAGGTACTGTACATGTCGTGTCCCTCTAGAAGGGTGGAATGCTAACCCCGTCACCAGAATTGGCGAGGGGTTAGTATTCCAATTCGTATGACACCTTACTCGACATGTTTTGATAAAGCCAAACCAAAGCTAGCATTTAACCGCGAGGTTCATAATGCACTTAAGAGTATATGGTATGACGATATCTGGAAACAGTAGAAGGAAGTTGTTCCGACCACTGCAGACAGGCTCAGCTCATGCCAGAGCACCATCTCACATGGAACCAAGCACTCTGCCTTCAGGATTGTTAAGGCCTGCCATAGGAGTGACTTATAGGTTACCAGGTGTCCCATTTAAGGTTAGGTATAGGTATACTACACCTAAGTAAGAGGTGATTACACCAACTTACCCCAGCTGAGTGATCAGCCAGTTGTGTCAAATTGTTAGGCCAAGCCTGGGGTGGCATAATACATGCTGCAGCCCTTGGCAGGCCTTGGGTACACCAATGCCCTGGGTACCTAGTGTACACTGGTACAGGGGCTGACAGGGTGATCCACTTCCAATTGGTTATGCACCTAGGGTGCATAGTTTTAATTTAGTAGAGAGAACAGCAGGCTGGGGGTCTGATTGGCAGGCCCACAGCCTCAATATGTCAAAAACCAGTGAAGCAAAAAGCAAAAATTTGGGGTGACCATAGGATAGCAGACCCTACTCTCCTACACAACCCCCCCCCAAACGCTGGGACATTAAACTAGCCTTGACCAGTCTCGTCTTCATGTCCTAAGTGGAAGTACCTGGAGAGACCATCTGCATTCCCATGGTCAGTACCTGGCCGGTGCTCCACTGTAAAGTCCATCCCCTGTAGGGAAATGGACCACCTAAGCAGTTTGGGGTTTTCACCCTTCATCTGATTTAGCCACAAGAGGGGCTTATGGTCGGTCTGAATCTTGAAGTGAGTGCCAAACAAGTATGGCCTCAGCTTCTTCAGGGCCCACACCACAGCAAAGGCCTCCCTCTCAATAGCTGACCAATTCTTCTCTCTGGGGGTCAACCTTCTGCTAATAAAAGCAATGGGTTGGTCTTGACCATCTACATTAAGTTGTGACAGCACAGCTCCCACACCCAACTCAGAAGCATCTGTTTGGACAATAAACTCTTTGGAGTAGTCAGGACTTTTCAGGATAGGTGCAGAGCACATGGCCTCCTTCAGGTCATCAAATGCCTTTTGACAGCTTACTGTCCACTGAACCTTTTTGGGCATCTTCTTGGATGTCAGATCATTAATAGGAGTCACAATGGACCCATAGTTCTTAACAAACTTCCTGTAGTACCCAGTCAAGCCCAAGAAAGCTCGAACTTGAGTCTGGGTGGTTGGAGGGGACCAGTCCTTGATGGATTGTATCTTACTCTCCAGTGGTTGAACTTGGCCTCCACCTACAAGGTGGCCCAAATATACAACCTTACTCTGCCCTATCTGGCACTTAGTAGCCTTGATAGTGAGGCCTGCCCTTTGCAGAGCCCCAAGAGCCTTCTTCAGGTGGATCAGGTGATCCTCCCAGGTGGAGCTAAAGACAGCAATGTCATCAAGATATGCTGCGCAAAAGTCATCCAACCCAGTAAGGACTTGGTTCACCAGCCTTTGGAAGGTGGAAGGTGCATTCTTCAGACCAAAGGGCATCACCACAAACTGGTAGTGCCCACCTGGGGTTGAGAATGCTGTTTTGGCCTTAGACTCCTCAGCTAATCTGATTTGCCAATAGCCAGCTGTTAAGTCAAATGTGCTCAAAAACTTTGCAGAAGCTAGTTTGTCTATGAGCTCATCTGCCCTTGGAATAGGGTGTGCATCTGTCCTGGTGACAGCATTGAGTCCTCTGTAATCCACACAGAACCTCATCTCTCTCTTGCCATCTTTGGTGTGAGGTTTGGGGACCAGAACCACTGGGCTAGCCCAGGGGCTCTCTGAGGGTTCAATGACACCTAATTCCAGCATTTTATGTACCTCAGCCTTTATACAGTCCCTGACGTGGTCAGGTTGTCTGTAAAGTTTGTTCTTTACAGGCAGACTGTCACCAGTGTCCACAACATGGGTACACCAGTCAGTTTGGCTAGGTATCAAGGAAAACATATGTGAAAATGATTGTAGAACCTGTCTACATTCAGTCTGCTGATGGGCAGTGAGGTTGCCTCCAAGGGTCACTCCTTCAACTGAGCCATCTTCAGGGTTCTGAGACAACAGGTCTGGGAGAGGGTCACTCTCTTCCTCCTGTCCCTCATCTGTAGCCATGAGCAAGCCCATGTCTGCCCTGTCAACATATGCTTTAAGCCTGTTAACATGGAGTACCCTGTGGGGACTCCTGGGAGTTCCTAGGTCGACCAAGTAGGTGACCTCTCCCTTCTTTTCCAGGATTGTATGGGGTCCAGACCATTTGTCTTGGAGTGCTGCTGGGGCCACTGGCTCCAACACCCATACCTTCTGTCCTGGCTGAAACTCAACCAAGACAGCCTTTTGGTCATGCCAAGCTTTCTGTAAGGCCTGGCTTGCCTCAAGGTTTTTGGATGCCTTCTCCATATACTCAGCCATCCTGGAGCGGAGACCAAGTACATAGTCCACTATGTCTAGCTTAGGCTTTTTGAGAGGTAACTCCCAGCCTTCCTTCACCAAACACAGTGGGCCTCTCACAGGGTGCCCAAACAACAATTCAAAGGGGCTGTAGCCAACTCCTTTTTGTGGGACCTCTCTGTAAGCAAACAGAAGGCAGGGTAGAAGGATGTCCCATCTTCGCCTGAGCTTTTCAGGTAATCCTTTGATCATACCCTTTAGGGTCTTGTTGAATCTCTCAACAAGCCCATTGCATTGTGGGTGATAAGGGGTGGTGAACTTGTAGTTGACACCACATTCCTTCCACATAGCTGTTAAGTATCCTGACATAAAGTTGGTACCTCTGTCAGATACTACCTCCTTAGGAAACCCCACTCTGGAGAATACTCCCAGCAGGGCCCTGGCCACAACAGGGGCTGTAGTGGTCCTAAGGGGAATTGCCTCTGGATACCTGGTGGCATGATCCACTACCACCAGTATAAATCTGTGCCCAGATGCAGTGGGAGGATCCATGGGACCCACTATGTCTATTCCCACTCTTTCAAAGGGAACCCCCACCACAGGTAGTGGTATCAGGGGGGCCTTTGTTGTGCCACCTGATTTGCCACTGGCTTGGCAGGTAACACAGGAGCGACAAAACTCCTTTGTATCTTCATTCATATGAGGCCAGTGAAAGTGAGGGACAAGTCTGTCCCAGGTCTTGTTCTGGCCTAGGTGTCCTGCTAAAGGAATATCATGGGCCAAGGTAAGAAGGAAGCCCCTAAATTGCAGAGGTATAACCAACCTCCTGGTTGCACCAGGCTTGGGGTCTCTAGCCTCTGAATAAAGGAGCCCTTCATCCCAATACACTTTATGGGTACCTTGAGCATTCCCAGCAGCCTCAGCAGCAGCCAGCTGTCTGAGGGGTTCAAGAGAGGGACAGGATAACTGAGCCTGCCTCAAGTCAGCCCTTGAAGGTCCCCCTGTCCCCAGAAACTCAACCTGGTCAGGTTCAAGCTCTTCAGGGACAGTTCCTTCAGGGTCTTCTAGATCAGCTTCCTGGGAAGGCTGATCATCACTCTGAGGCAGGGGGGAAGGCACAGCCTTGACCCTCCTGTTCTTCTTCTTGGTAGGTGCTTGGTCCATTGTTCCAGGATCCAAGACCTGTGGTTCAGTGAGGCACTTTTTGGCCTGTGACCTGGTCACAGCAAGGACATGTGATGATATACCTAACATCTCTGCATGAGTCCTGTACTCCACTTCTGACCATAGAGAACTCTCTAGGTCATTGCCCAACAAACATTCTACTGGGAGGTCTGCACTAACCACAACCCTTTTGAGGCCAGTTACCCCTCCCCATGAGAAGTTAACAGCTGCCACACTATGTGAAGTAGTGGCATTGCTGGCATTGGTCACCAGGTAGTTCTCACCTGGTATGTACTGTCCAGGGTCCACAAAGCCTGGTGTCACCATAGTGACACTGGCACATGTGTCCCTGTAGGCTTGAGCCACTTTGTCATTAATTAAAGGAGTCTGTCTGTACTTGCCCAGGTTACTGGGGCTCACAGTCAGGGACAAATCAATGTCCCCATCACAGATCAAGACTGCCTGTGTCAGGGTTCTGTCTAAGTCAGAATCTCCTTCAGTTCCCATAGTGATTCCCACTACACCCTTTGTCTGGGGACCAACACTGCTAACAGTAGTACTGGGAGCAGGTGCCTTAGGGGCAACAGTGTTGGGGGCTCCACCCTTTTTGCAATCACTAGTCCAGTGAGTTGTATTCTTGCAATGATTGCACCAGGGTTTCTTTTGACCTTCTTTCTTCTTTTTGGACTGTTGGGACCCACCCTCCTTAGTAGTAGTTTGGGGCCCTGTTGAAGACTTCTGGTCTTTAGGTTTCTGATCTCCACCCTTTTGGTCTGTTTTCTTCTGATCACCCCCTTGGCCCTGGTTCTGGTTCTTTTGCTTAACCCTGGTTCTGACCCATTTGTCTGCCTTCTTTCCCAATTCTTGGGGAGAGGTCAGATCAGAGTCAACCAAGTGTTGATGCAGTTGCTGGTTTTGACAGTTATTTAAAATCTGTTCTCTCATCATCAAATTATACAATCCTGTAAAATCAGATACCTTACTTCCCAGCAACCAACCCTCCAAAGCCTTAGTGGCACATTCAATGTATTCAGACCAGTCCTGAGTCTGTGTCTTTTGGGTGTCTCTGAACATTAACCTGTACTGCTCAGTGGTTAAGCCTAACCCATCAACTAGAACACTCTTCAGGACTCTGTAGTTTCTGACATCCTCTTCTCTAACAGTGAGGAGTCTGTCTCTGCCTCTTCCTTCAAAGGAGAGCCAGAGGATTGCTGCCCACTGATCTTCAGGAACCTGCTGTACTTTGCAGGCTCTCTCAAGAGCAGTTATCCACTTGTGGATGTCATCCCCACTTTTGTAGGGGGGCACAACCTTAGACAGGTTTCTATTGTCGAAAACCCTATCTTTGTCCTTAGGGACAATGCTGCCACCAGTGGGTATAGACCCACTCTCTTTATGCTGTCTAGCCTTGCTAAGTTTCTCTTCCATCAGGGCTACTTCTAGCTCCTGCTTCCTGATCCTCAGCTGAGCCTCTTGCATCTTGGCCTCATGTTCCCTCCTCTGAGGGGTGGTCATCCTTCTCCTGGAGTGACCTTGAGAGCCTCTAGAGCCATGGGAAGCATTGGAGTCACCTGAGCGATTCCTTTGCCTTCCAAGCCCTGTGTTAAGTCCACTGGGGAGATCCAGTGGGTTGAACCCACTGTCAGTCCCCAATAGCCTTGGTTTAGCTGGGCCAAGTATAATACTTGGCACTGGGCTAGTTCTCCCTTCATCCTCACTACTGTCAGTATCCTTTTCACTCTCATCCTCTGTGGTAGGCATCCCATCTAAGGGGTGACTATTGGAACTGGGTACCTCTGTAGTATCTTCAGAAGGGGGGCCTCCGGTTCCTGACCCTAAGGGGGCTAACTGGGAAGCTTTCTTGAGTGCTCTCTGATTCTCATCATTCTGTAAGAGCTCTCTGAGCTTAGCAGAGTTTGGGTTCTTGGGCTGTTTAAGGCCTCTAAGAGTTGCCAAATGCCTGAGCTCATTCTGATTAAGGGTAGCAAAGCTGGATGGTGCCCTCTGGGGGTCACTCTCAACAGAGATGGGTACAGTGGACCCCTCTGCCCCGGCCATTGCTCTTAAGTGTGGGTGGATGTGTTGCAATCTACCTACACTTGGGTTTACCTACTAAACCTATCTAGTAGTTGTAGTCAGGGTGTGCTACTCCCTTTGCTCTACAACAACTAAGTTCAGTAGAACTTAAGTATATCTAATCTTGTTTTATATGTACCTACAGGTACCTATGTGATCTTTCAATTGGTAACCAAGAGATTACAATGGTAAAACACAGCAAGCTCAAATCCAACCGCTGCTCACCAATGTGAGAAGTTGGCCTGGTATATGATGCTCACTAGTTAAAGTGATCACCTTGTACCATGCCAAGCAACCCTTATGGTGTGGTTGTAAGTCAACCTTTTCGGACCAGCTGCCCTAGTGGTAGCGTAGGCTAAGCAGTCTTTGAGGCTAAACTCGTGATGCGTGTTAAGCAAGCTGTTTTACCAATAGTAACCCCCTTTTATACCAATGAAAGGACACCACACAGACATATATTCAAAATATATATGTATTTATTTCTCAAAGTAACCCCTAGTCTCTTTATGAGCACAGGAGCACAAATCGTCAAACAAGATTATCACAGAATACACAGAAGTTGCACGTTATATGGATAGGCCCTGGTGGCCACTCAAACCATATACTAAAATAGTGGTATAAGTACCACGAACAGAAAAGGGAAAAGGCCTAGGGCCTCTAGAATCGCTGGGCCTACAAGGAGCTAACGTCAGTTAGTGACCAGGAGGTCCACGGGTGGCGTGTGCAGAGCAAATAGTCACACGCGTGCTCCCATAGGTTTCAATGGGTGCGTAAAAAGTACAAAGTTACTGCAAAAGGAATCTTCCGGATGACCTAGGAACTTAAGATTTGGAACACAGGCACTAGAGATGTATTACTACACATGGGCACCGGAGTACCAGCTTTACCTCACCCACAGGAAGCGGGTGCATAGGCCTCAAAGTGCGTCGGGTTTCTTCTATCTGTTCCGTTGAGCCTGGGACAAAGATGCTGCAGGCGGTCGGTCGGGAAGGGATGCAGTGGATCCAAGAGTGGATCGGAGATGTTGAAGACCTGTAAGCAGAGGGGACAGTGTTCACAGTCACTAGCCAGTGACCAGCGTGGCACCAGGTGGGTACCAGGCGATGTCGGGTGCAAACAGGTGATGAGGGGTAGCTTGTCTCCGCAGCCACGTGGTCCCTGAAGGTCGACGACGTCCAGGAGTCGGCTCACGAGCTGTCCCACGCAGGCTCTCGCTGTCGGCGGTGTCGGCGACTTGATCGAAGCAAACAAGCCTTGGCAAAAGCAATTGCAGGAGGATTCGGAAATCAGCTGTTGGTTCTGACCAGCAAGGTCAGAGGGATTGCTCCTTTGGAGGGGAGCAAGGGCCAGTCTGGAGCAACCAGACCAGCGGTGTTTGTCGTAGATTTCGTCGCCAAGATGGCCACTAGCCAGCGGGCCAGCAACCGGTTAGGCGCGTCGAGTGGCAAAATGCAGAAGGGCCCCACGCAGATCGTGGAGATGCTGGAGGGCTCACCTTTGGTGCAGATGCTGCTCGAGGGTTGGGCTTCTCAGGACCCAAAGCACAACTTGGAGGGAGCCTCGGTTGTTGCACTGGTCAGCTTGTCGTAGTCGTTTCAAGATGGCTGGCTCCACGTGTCTCGGTGCCTCCACGGGTCTCCTCTTTTCAGGGACTGTGGATCGGGCGGTGAGAGGTCTGGAGGTCCAGGTCTTGTCAGTCTCTGGGCTCGGGCTCCGGCGGGAGGCGGCGGCAAAGCAGACGGTGATTCGCTGGATGGTGCTTGCGTTAGCAAGGTGGTCACTCCCTGACCACAGGGGAGATTTTCTTCAGTCTTCTGTGCAGCAGAATGTCGAAGTTCCCGTCTTCTTCTTAGTTTCAAGTTGATTCCAGGATGTCTGAAGTCTTAGGACACAGCTCCTACCTTTATTCGGATTCTAGGGGCCGGACTACCTGCTAGGTCCCTCCCTATGGGTGGGACCAGGAAGGGGGGTGGTTACACCCCCAATCCTTTGTCCAGCTCGCCCCAGGCCCGGGACTGGTGTGCCCCAGGACCGGTTTGAACTGGCATATGCACCGAGGCTCCTTGTGAGCCACAGGCATGTCTGGTTTCTTTCAAGCCCTACCTGACCAATACACAAAATCCTGTCTGGGGTGGTGCACGCACCTCCCCTGGCAGGAAACCCTTTGTCCACACCTCCCAAGCTGGAAGGACTCCCAGCAGCAGGAGGGCAGACTTGTGTCTGTGGTGGCAGCATCCATTTTGTGGAGCTGAGGCTATGTCTGATTTTACCCGGGTTTCAGGTACTGTACATGTCGTGTCCCTCTAGAAGGGTGGAATGCTAACCCCGTCACCAGAATTGGCGAGGGGTTAGTATTCCAATTCGTATGACACCTTACTCGACATGTTTTGATAAAGCCAAACCAAAGCTAGCATTTAACCGCGAGGTTCATAATGCACTTAAGAGTATATGGTATGACGATATCTGGAAACAGTAGAAGGAAGTTGTTCCGACCACTGCAGACAGGCTCAGCTCATGCCAGAGCACCATCTCACATGGAACCAAGCACTCTGCCTTCAGGATTGTTAAGGCCTGCCATAGGAGTGACTTATAGGTTACCAGGTGTCCCATTTAAGGTTAGGTATAGGTATACTACACCTAAGTAAGAGGTGATTACACCAACTTACCCCAGCTGAGTGATCAGCCAGTTGTGTCAAATTGTTAGGCCAAGCCTGGGGTGGCATAATACATGCTGCAGCCCTTGGCAGGCCTTGGGTACACCAATGCCCTGGGTACCTAGTGTACACTGGTACAGGGGCTGACAGGGTGATCCACTTCCAATTGGTTATGCACCTAGGGTGCATAGTTTTAATTTAGTAGAGAGAACAGCAGGCTGGGGGTCTGATTGGCAGGCCCACAGCCTCAATATGTCAAAAACCAGTGAAGCAAAAAGCAAAAATTTGGGGTGACCATAGGATAGCAGACCCTACTCTCCTACATCCACTCCACACATTCCACTCCACACACTCCACACCACTCCACACACTCAACTCAACTCACTCCACTCACTCCACACACTCCACTCACTCCACTCCACACACTCCACTCCACTCCATACACTCCACACAATCCACTCCACACACTCCACTCCACACACTCCACTCCACACACTCCACTCCACTCTACTCCACACACTCCACTCCACACACTCCACACACTCCACTCCACTCCACACACTCCACTCCACTCCACACACTCCCCTCCGCACACTCCACTCCACTCCACACATTGAACTCCACTTCACACACTCCACTCTACTCCACACACTCCACTCTACTCGACACAATCCACTCGACACACTCCACTCCACTCACTCCACTCCACTCCACACACTCCACTCCACACACTCCACTCCACTCTACTCCACACACTCCACTCCACATACTCCACTCCACACACTCCACTCCACTCCACACACTCCACTTCACACACTCCACACACTCCACTCCACATACTCCACTCCACACACTCCACTCCACACACTCCACTCCACACACTCCACTCTACTCCACACACTCCACTCCAATCAACACACTCCACTCCACCCACTTCACACACTCCACTCCACTCCACACACTCTACACACTCCACTCCACTCAACACACTCCACTCCACACACTCCACTCCACACCACTCCACACACTCCACTCCACTCCACACACTCCACTCCACACGCTCCACTCCACTCCACTCCACACACTCCACTCCACTCCACACACTCCACTCCACTCCACACACTCCACTCCACACACTCCACTCCACACACTCCTTTCCACACCACACACTCCTCACACTCCACTCCACTCACTCCACTCCACACACTCCACTCCACACACTCTACTCCACTCCACACACTCCACACACTCCACTCTACTCCACACACTCCACTCCACACACTCCACACACTCCACTCCACACACTCCACTCCACCCTACACACTCCACTCCGCACACTCCACTCCACTCCACACACTGAACTCCACTTCACACACTCCACTCTACTCCACACAAGCTACTCTACTCGACACAATCCACTCAACACACTCCACTCCACACACTCCACTCCACTCCACACACTCCACTCTACACACTCTACTCCACTCTATTCCACACACTCCACTCCACACACTCCACTCCACACACTCCACTCCACTCCACACACTCCACTCCACTCCACACACTCCACTTCACACACTCCACTCCACTCCACACACTCCACTCCACATACTCCACTCCACATAATCCACTCCACATACTCCACTCCACACACTCCACACACTCCACTCCACACACTCCACTCTACTCCACACACTCCACTCCAATCAACACACTCCACTCCACCCACTTCACACACTCCACTCCACTCCACACACTCTACACACTCCACTCCACTCCACACACTCCACTCCACACACTCCACTCCACACCACTCCACACACTCCACTCCACTCCACACACTCCACTCCACACACTCCACTCCACTCCACTCCACACACTCCACTCCACTCCACACACTCCACTCCACTCCACACACTCCACTCCACACACTCCACTCCAATCACTCCACTGCACACACTCTACTCCACTCCACTCTACAAACTCCACTCCACACACTCCACTTCACACACTCCACTCCAATCACTCCACTGCACACACTCCACTCCACTCACTCCACTCCACACACTCCACTTCACACACTCGACTCCACTCCACACACACCACTCCACACACTCCACCCCACACATTCTACTCCACTCCACACACTCCACTCCACAGACTCCACTCCAGTCCACATACTCCACACACTCCACTCCACTCCACACACTCCACTCCTCACACTCCACTCCACTCCACACACTTCACTCCACACACCCTACTCCACTCCACACACTCCACTCCACACACTCCACTCCACACACTCCTTTCCACACCACACACTCCTCACACTCCACTCCACTCACTCCACTCCACACACTCCACACACTCTACTCCACTCCACACACTCCACACACTCCACTCTACTCCACACACTCCACTCCACACACTCCACACACTCCACTCCACACACTCCACTCCACCCCACACACTCCACTCCGCACACTCCACTCCACTCCACACACTGAACTCCACTTCACACACTCCACTCTACTCCACACACTCCACTCTACTCGACACAATCCACTCGACACACTCCACTCCACACACTCCACTCCACTCCACACACTCCACTCTACACACTCCACTCCACTTTACTCCACACACTCCACTCCACACACTCCACTCCACACACTCCACTCCACTCCACACACTCCACTTCACACACTCCACTCCACTCCACACACTCCACTCCACATACTCCACTCCACATAATCCACTCCACACACTCCACTCCACACACTCCACTCTACTCCACACACTCCACTCCAATCAACACACTCTACTCCACCCACTTCACACACTCCACTCCACTCCACACACTCTACACACTCCACTCCACACACTCCACTCCACACACTCCACTCCACACCACTCCACACACTCCACTCCACTCCACACACTCCACTCCACACACTCCACTCCACACACTCCTTTCCACACCACACACTCCTCACACTCCACTCCACTCACTCCACTCCACACACTCCACTCCACACACTCTACTCCACTCCACACACTCCACACACTCCACTCTACTCCACACACTCCACTCCACACACTCCACACACTCCACTCCACACACTCCACTCCACCCTACACACTCCACTCCGCACACTCCACTCCACTCCACACACTGAACTCCACTTCACACACTCCACTCTACTCCACACACTCCACTCTACTCGACACAATCCACTCGACACACTCCACTCCACACACTCCACTCCACTCCACACACTCCACTCTACACACTCCACTCCACTCTATTCCACACACTCCACTCCACACACTCCACTCCACACACTCCACTCCACTCCACACACTCCACTTCACACACTCAACTCCACTCCACACACTCCACTCCACATACTCCACTCCACATAATCCACTCCACATACTCCACTCCACACACTCCACACACTCCACTCCACACACTCCACTCTACTCCACACACTCCACTCCAATCAACACACTCCACTCCACCCACTTCACACACTCCACTCCACTCCACACACTCTACACACTCCACTCCACTCCACACACTCCACTCCACACACTCCACTCCACACCACTCCACACACTCCACTCCACTCCACACACTCCACTCCACACACTCCACTCCACTCCACACACTCCACTCCACTCCACACACTCCACTCCACTCCACACACTCCACTCCACACACTCCACTCCAATCACTCCACTGCACACACTCTACTCCACTCCACTCTACAAACTCCACTCCACACACTCCACTTCACACACTCCACTCCAATCACTCCACTGCACACACTCCACTCCACTCTACAAACTCCACTCCACACACTCCACTTCACACACTCGACTCCACTCCACACACACCACTCCACACACTCCACTCCACACATTCTACTCCACTCCACACACTCCACTCCACAGACTCCACTCCAGTCCACATACTCCACACACTCCACTCCACTCCACACACTCCACTCCTCACACTCCACTCCACTCCACACACTTCACTCCACACACCCTACTCCACTCCACACACTCCACTCCACACACTCCACTCCACACACTCCTTTCCACACCACACACTCCTCACACTCCACTCACTCCACTCCACACACTCCACACACTCTACTCCACTCCACACACTCCACACACTCCACTCTACTCCACACACTCCACTCCACACACTCCACACACTCCACTCCACACACTCCACTCCACCCCACACACTCCACTCCGCACACTCCACTCCACTCCACACACTGAACTCCACTTCACACACTCCACTCTACTCCACACACTCCACTCTACTCGACACAATCCACTCGACACACTCCACTCCACACACTCCACTCCACTCCACACACTCCACTCTACACACTCCACTCCACTTTACTCCACACACTCCACTCCACACACTCCACTCCACACACTCCACTCCACTCCACACACTCCACTTCACACACTCCACTCCACTCCACACACTCCACTCCACATACTCCACTCCACATAATCCACTCCACACACTCCACTCCACACACTCCACTCTACTCCACACACTCCACTCCAATCAACACACTCTACTCCACCCACTTCACACACTCCACTCCACACACTCTACACACTCCACTCCACACACTCCACTCCACACACTCCACTCCACACCACTCCACACACTCCACTCCACTCCACACACTCCACTCCACACACTCCACTCCACACACTCCACTCCACTCCACTCCACACACTCCACTCCACTCCACACACTCCACTCCACACACTCCACTCCACACACTCCACTCCAATACACACATTCCACTCCACTCCACTCTACTCTACACACTCCACTCCACACACTCAACACACTCCACCCCACTCCTCACACTCTCCACTCCACTCCTCACACACTCCACTCCACTCCACACACTCCACTCCACACACTCCACTCCACACACTCCAATCCACACACTCCACTCCACACACTCCACACACTCCACTCCACACACTCCACTCCAATCACTCCACTGCACACACTCCACTCCATTCCACACACTCTACTCCACTCCACACACTCCACTCCACACACTCCACTCCACACACTCCTTTCCACACACTCCACTCCACTCCACACACTCCACTCCACACCACCCACTCAACTCTCTCCACTCCACTCACTCCACACACTCCACTCACTCCACTCCACACACTCCACTCCACATACACCACTCCACACACTCCACTCACTCCACTCCACACACTCCACACCACTCCACACACTCAACTCAACTCACTCCACTCACTCCACACACTCCACTCACTCCACTCCACACACTCCACTCTACACACTCCACTCCACTCAACACAATCCACTAGACACACTCGACTCCACACACTCTACTCCACTCCACTCCACACACTCCACTCAACTCACTCCACTCAACTCACTCCACACACTCCACTCACTCCACTCCACTCACTCCACTCCACATGCTCCACTCCACACACTCCACTCCACATACTCCACTCCACACATTCCACTCCACACACTCCACACCACTCCACACACTCAACTCAACTCACTCCACTCACTCCACACACTCCACTCACTCCACTCCACACACTCCACTCCACTCCATACACTCCACACAATCCACTCCACACACTCCACTCCACACACTCCACTCCACACACTCCACTCTACTCCACTCTACTCCACACACTCCACTCCACACACTCCACTCCACTCCACACACTCCACTCCACTCCACACACTCCACTCCGCACACTGAACTCCACTTCACACACTCCACTCTACTCCACACACTCCACTCTACTCGACACAATCCACTCACTCCACACACTCCACTCACTCCACTCCACTCACTCCACTCCACACACTCCACTCCACACACTCTACTCCACACCACACACTCCACTCCACACCACACCAGACACTCCACACACTCCACATACTCCACTCCAAACACTCCACTACACTCCACACATGCCACTCCACACACTTCACTCCACTCCACACACTTCAAACAATCCACTCCACAAACTCCACTCCACACACTCCACTCCACACACTACTCCACACACTCCACACACTCCACTCCACACACTCCACTCCACACTATCCACTCCACACACTCCACTCCACTCCACACACTCCACTCTACTCCACACACTCCACACACTCCACTCCTCACACTCTCCACTCCACTCCTCACACACTCCACTCCACTCCACACACTCCACTCCACTCCTCACTCTCTCCACTCCACTCCTCAAACACTCCACTCCACTCCACACACTCCACTCCACACACTCCACTCCACACACTCCAATCCACACACTCCAATCCACACACTCCACTCCACACCCTCCACTCCACTCCACTCCACTCACTCCATTCCACACACTCTACACACTCCACTCTACACACTCCAATCCACACACTCCAATTCACACACTCCACACCCTCCACTCCACACACTCCACTCCACACACTCCACTCTACTCCACACACTCCACTCTACTTGACACAATCCACTCCACACACTTTACTCCATTCACTCCACTCCATTCCACACACTGAACTCCACTCCACACACTCCACTCCACACACTCTACACGCTCCACTCCACTCCACTCCACACACTCTACTCCACACACTCCACTCCACTCCACTCCACACACTCAACTCCACTCCATACACTCCACTCCACACACTCCACTCCACACACTCCACACACTCCACACACTCCACTCCACACACTCCACTCCAATCACTCTACTGCACACACTCCACTCCACTCCACACACTCCACTCCACACACTCCACTCCACACACTCGACTCTACTCCACACACACCACTCCACACACTCCACTCTACACATTCTACTACTCTCCACACACTCCACTCCACAGACTCCACTCCAGTCCACACACTCCACACACTCCACTCCACTCCACACACTCCACTCCTCACACTCCATTCCACTCCACATACTCCCCTCCACACACTCCACTCCACACACTCCACTCCACACCACACACTCCACTCCACACCACACCACACACTCCTCACACTCCACCCCACTCACTCCACTCCACACACTCCACTCCACACACTCCACTCCACTCCACACACTCCACACACACCACTCTACTCCACACACTCCACTCCACACACTCCACACACTCCACTCCACTCCACACACTCCACTCCACTCCACACACTCCACTCCGCACACTCCACTCCACTCCACACACTGAACTCCACTTCACACACTCCACTCTACTCCACACACTCCACTCTACTCGACAAAATCCACTCGACACACTCCACTCCACACACTCCACTCCACTCCACACACTCCACTCCACACACTCCACTCTACTCCACACACTCCACTCCACACACTCCACTCCACATACTCCACTCCACTCCACACACTCCACTTCACACACTCCACTCCACTCCACTCCATACACTCCCACTCCACATAATCCACTCCACACACTCCACTCCACACACTCCACTCCACACACTCCACTCTACTTCACACACTCCACTCCAATCAACACACTCCACTCCACCCACTTCACACACTCCATTCCACTCCACACACTCTACACACTCCACTCCACACACTCCACTCCACACACTCCACTCCACACACTCCACTCCACACCACTCCACACACTCCACTCTACTCCATACACTCCACTCCCACACACTCCACTCCACTCCACACACTCCACTCCACTCCACTCACTCCACTCCACACACTCCACTCCACACACTCCACTCCAATACACACATTCCACTCTACTCCACTCTACTCTACACTCTCCACTCCACACACTCCACACACTCCACACCACTCCACACACTCAACTCAACTCACTCCACTCACTCCACACACTCCACTCACTCCACTCCACACACTCCACTCTACACACTCCACACCACTCAACACAATCCACTAGACACACTCCACTCCACACACTCTACTCCACTCACTCCACACACTCCACTCAACTCACTGCACTCAACTCACTCCACACACTCCACTCACTCTACTCCACTCAGTCCACTCCACATGCTCCACTCCACACACTCCACTCCATACACTCCACTCCACACACTCCACTCCACACACTCCACACCACTCCACACACTCAACTCAACTCACTCCACTCACTCCACACGCTCCACTCACTCCACTCCACACACTCCACTCCACTCCATACACTCCACACAATCCACTCCACACACTCTACTCCACACACTCCACTCCACACACTCCACTCCACTCCACTCTACTCCACACACTCCACTCCACACACTCCAGACACTCCACTCCACTCCACACACTCCACTCCACTCCACACACTCCACTCCGCACACTCCACTCCACTCCACACACTGAACTCCACTTCACACACTCCACTCTACTCCACACACTCCACTTCACATACTCCACTCCACTCCACACACTCCACTCCACACACTCCACTCCACTCCACACACTCCACTCCACACACTCCACTCCACTCTACTCCACACACTCCACTCCACATACTCCACTCCACACACTCCACTCCACTCCACACACTCCACTTCACATACTCCACTCCACTCCACACACTCCACTCCACATACTCCACTCCACACACTCCACTCCACACACTCCACTCCACACACTCCACTCTACTCCACACACCCCACTCCAATCAACACACTCCACTCCACCCACTTCACACACTCCACTCCACTCCACACACTCTACACACTCCACTCCACTCCACACACTCCACTCCACACACTCCACTCCACACCACTCCACACACTCCACACACTCCACTCCACACACTCCACTCCACTCCACTCCACACACTCCACTCCACACACTCCACTCCACACACTCCACTCCACACACTCCATTCCACACACTCCACTCCAATACACACATTCCACTCCACTCCACTCTACTCTACACACTCCACTACACACACTCCACACACTCCACCCTACTCCTCACACTCTCCACTCCACTCCTCACACACTCCACTCCACTCCACACACTCCACTCCACACACTCCACTCCACACACTCCACTCCACACACTCCACACACTCCACTCCACACATTCCACTCCAATCACTCCACTGCACACACTCCACTCCACTCCACTCCACTCTACACACTCCACTCCACACACTCCACTCCACACACTCGACTCCACTCCACACACAACACTCCACACACTCCACTCCACACACTCTACTCCACTCCACACACTCCACTCCACAGACTCCACTCCAGTCCACACACCCCACACACTCCACTCCACTCCACACACTCCACTCCTCACACTCCACTCCACTCCACACACTCCACTCCACACACCCTACTCCACTCCACACACTCCACTCCACACACTCCACTCCACACACTCCTTTCCACACACTCCACTCCACACACTCCACTCAACTCTCTCCACTCCACTCACTCCACACACTCCACTCACTCCACTCCACACACTCCACTCCACATACTCCACACACTCCACTCCACACACTCTACTCCACACACTCCACTCCACACACTCCACACCACTCCACTTACTCAACTCAACTCACTCCACTCACGCCACACACTCCACTCACTCCACTCCACACTCTTGACTCCACTCCACACACTCCACTCCACTCCACACACTCCACTTCACACACTCCACTCCACTCCACACACTCCACTCCACATACTCCACTCCACACACTCCACTCCACACACTCCACTTGTGAGAAGTTGGCCTGGTATATGATGCTCACTAGTTAAAGTGATCACCTTGTACCATGCCAAGCAACCCTTATGGTGTGGTTGTAAGTCAACCTTTTCGGACTAGCTGCCCTAGTGGTAGCGTAGGCTAAGCAGTCTTTGAGGCTAAACTCGTGAAGCGTGTTAAGCCAGCTGTTTCACCAAATGTAACCCCCTTTTATACCAATGAAAGGACACCACACAGATATATATTCAAAATATATATGTATTTATTTCTCAAAGTAACCCCTAGTCTCTTTATGAGCACAGGAGCACAAATCGTCAAACAAGATTATCACAGAATACACAGAAGTTGCACGTTATATGGATAGGCCCTGGTGGCCACTCAAACCATATACTAAAATAGTGGTATAAGTACCACGAACAGAAAAGGGAAAAGGCCTAGGGCCTCTAGAATCGCTGGGCCTACAAGGAGATAACGTCAGTTAGTGACCAGGAGGTCCACGGGTGGCGTGTGCAGAGCAAATAGTCACACGCGTGCTCCCATAGGTTTCAATGGGTGCGTAAAAAGTACAAAGTTACTGCAAAGAGGATCTTCCGGATGGACTAGGAACTCAAGATTTGGAACACAGGCACTAGAGATGTAATACTACACTTGGGCACAGGTGTGCCAGTTTTACCTCACCCACAGGAAGCGGGTGCATAGGCCTCGAAGTGCGTCGGGTTTCTTCTATCTGTTCCGTGGAGCTTGAAGACAAAGATGCTGCAGGCGGTCGGTCCGGGAGAGATGCAGTGGATCCAAGAGTGGATCGGAGATGTTGAAGACCTGTAAGCAGAGGGGACAGTGTTCACAGTCACTAGCCAGTGACCAGCGTGGCACCAGGTGGGTACCAGGCGATGTCGGGTGCAAACAGGTGATGAGGGGTAGCTTGTCTCCGCAGCCACGTGGTCCCTGAAGGTCGACGACGTCCAGGAGTCGGCTCACGAGCTGTCCCACGCAGGCTCTCGCTGTCGGCAGTGTCGGCGACTTGATCGAAGCAAACAAGCCTTGGCAAAAGCAATTGTAGAAGGATTCGGAAATCAGCTGTTGGTTCTGACCAGCAAGGTCAGAGGGATTGCTCCTTTGGAGGGGAGCAAGGGCCAGTCTGGAGCAACCAGACCAGCGGTGTTTGTCGTAGATTTCGTCGCCAAGATGGCCACTAGCCAGCGGGCCAGCAACCGGTTAGGCGCGTCGAGTGGCAAAATGCAGAAGGGCCCCACGCAGATCGTGGAGATGCTGGAGGGCTCACCTTTGGTGCAGATGCTGCTCGAGGGTTGGGCTTCTCAGGACCCAAAGCACAACTTGGAGGGAGCCTCGGTTGTTGCACTTGTCAGCTTGTCGTAGTCGTTCCAAGGTGGCTGGCTCCACGTGTCTCGGTGCCTCCACGGGTCTCCTCTTTTCAGGGACTGTGGATCGGGCGGTGAGAGGTCTGGAGGTCCAGGTCTTGTCAGTCTCTGGGCTCGGGCTCCGGCGGGAGGCGGCAGCAAAGCAGACGTTGATGCGCTGGATGGTGCTTGCGTTAGCAAGGTGGTCACTCCCTGACCACAGGGGAGATTTTCTTCAGTCTTCTGTGCAGCAGAATGTCGAAGTTCCCGTCTTCTTCTTAGTTTCAAGTTGATTCCAGGATGTCTGAAGTCTTAGGACACAGCTCCTACCTTTAAGCGGATTCTAGGGGCCGGACTACCTGCTAGGTCCCTCCCTAAGGGTGGGACCAGGAAGGGGGGTGGTTACACCCCCAATCCTTTGTCCAGCTCGCCTCAGGCCCGGGACTGGTGTGCCCCAGGACCGGTTTGAACTGGCATATGCACCGAGGCTCCTTGTGAGCCACAGGCATGTCTGGTTTCTTTCAAGCCCTACCTGACCAATACACAAAATCCTGTCTGGGGTGGTGCACGCACCTCCCCTGGCAGGAAACCCTTTGTCCACACCTCCCAAGCTGGAAGGACTCCCAGCAGCAGGAGGGCAGACTTGTGTCTGTGGTGGCAGCATCCATTTTGTGGAGCTGAGGCTATGTCTGATTTTACCCGGGTTTCAGGTACTGTACATGTCGTGTCCCTCTAGAAGGGTGGAATGCTAACCCCGTCGCCAGAATTGGCGAGGGGTTAGTATTCCAATTCGTATGACACCTTACTCGACATGTTTTGATAAAGCCAAACCAAAGATAGCATTTAACCGCGAGGTTCATAATGCACTTAAGAGTATATGGTATGACGATATCTGGAAACAGTAGAAGGAAGTTGTTCCGACCACTGCAGACAGGCTCAGCTCATGCCAGAGCACCATCTCACATGGAACCAAGCACTCTGCCTTCAGGATTGTTAAGGCCTGCCATAGGAGTGACTTATAGGTTACCAGGTGTCCCATTTAAGGTTAGGTATAGGTATACTACACCTAAGTAAGAGGTGATTACACCAACTTACCCCAGCTGAGTGATCAGCCAGTTGTGTCAGATTGTTAGGCCAAGCCTGGGGTGGCATAATACATGCTGCAGCCCTTGGCAGGCCTTGGGTACACCAATGCCCTGGGTACCTAGTGTACACTGGTACAGGGGCTGACAGGGTGATCCACTTCCAATTGGTTATGCACCTAGGGTGCATAGTTTTAATTTAGTAGAGAGAACAGCAGGCTGGGGGTCTGATTGGCAGGCCCACAGCCTCAATATGTCAAAAACCAGTGAAGCAAAAAGCAAAAATTTGGGGTGACCATAGGATAGCAGACCCTACTCTCCTACACAACCCCCCCCCAAACGCTGGGACATTAAACTAGCCTTGACCAGTCTCGTCTTCATGTCCTAAGTGGAAGTACCTGGAGAGACCATCTGCATTCCCATGGTCAGTACCTGGCCGGTGCTCCACTGTAAAGTCCATCCCCTGTAGGGAAATGGACCACCTAAGCAGTTTGGGGTTTTCACCCTTCATCTGATTTAGCCACAAGAGGGGCTTATGGTCGGTCTGAATCTTGAAGGGAGTGCCAAACAAGTATGGCCTCAGCTTCTTCAGGGCCCACACCACAGCAAAGGCCTCCCTCTCAATAGCTGACCAATTCTTCTCTCTGGGGGTCAACCTTCTGCTAATAAAAGCAATGGGTTGGTCTTGACCATCTACATTAAGTTGTGACAGCACAGCTCCCACACCCAACTCAGAAGCATCTGTTTGGACAATAAACTCTTTGGAGTAGTCAGGACTTTTCAGGATAGGTGCAGAGCACATGGCCTTCTTCAGGTCTCAAATGCCTTTTGACAGCTTACTGTCCACTGAACCTTTTTGGGCATCTTCTTGGATGTCAGATCATTAAGAGGAGTCACAATGGACCCATAGTTCTTAACAAACTTCCTGTAGTACCCAGTCAAGCCCAAGAAAGCTCGAACTTGAGTCTGGGTGGTTGGAGGGGACCAGTCCTGGATGGATTGTATCTTACTCTCCAGTGGTTGAACTTGGCCTCCACCTACAAGGTGGCCCAAATATACAACCTTACTCTGCCCTATCTGGCACTTAGTAGCCTTGATAGTGAGGCCTGCCCTCTGCAGGGCCTCCAGAGCCTTCTTCAGGTGGATCAGGTGATCCTCCCAGGTGGAGCTAAAGACAGCAATGTCATCAAGATATGCTGCACAAAAGTCATCCAACCCAGTAAGGACTTGGTTCACCAGCCTTTGGAAGGTGGCAGGTGCATTCTTCAGACCAAAGGGCATCACCACAAACTGATAATGCCCACCTGGGGTTGAGAATGCTGTTTTGGCCTTAGACTCCTCAGCTAATCTGATTTGCCAATAGCCAGCTGTTAAGTCAAATGTGCTCAAAAACTTTGCAGAAGCTAGTTTGTCTATGAGCTCATCTGCCCTTGGAATAGGGTGTGCATCTGTCCTGGTGACAGCATTGAGTCCTCTGTAATCCACACAGAACCTCATCTCTCTCTTGCCATCTTTGGTGTGAGGTTTGGGGACCAGAACCACTGGGCTAGCCCAGGGGCTCTCTGAGGGTTCAATGACACCTAATTCCAGCATTTTATGTACCTCAGCCTTTATACAGTCCCTGACGTGGTCAGGTTGTCTATAAAGTTTGTTCTTTACAGGCAGACTGTCACCAGTGTCCACAACATGGGTACACCAGTCAGTTTGACTAGGTATCAAGGAAAACATATGTGAAAATGATTGTAGAACCTGTCTACATTCAGTCTGCTGATGGGCAGTGAGGTTGCCTCCAAGGGTCACTCCTTCAACTGAGCCATCTTCAGGGTTCTGAGACAACAGGTCTGGGAGAGGGTCACTCTCTTCCTCCTGTCCCTCATCTGTAGCCATGAGCAAGCCCATGTCTGCCCTGTCAACATATGCTTTAAGCCTGTTAACATGGAGTACCCTGTGGGGACTCCTGGGAGTTCCTAGGTCCACCAAGTAGGTGACCTCTCCCTTCTTTTCCAGGATTGTATGGGGTCCAGACCATTTGTCTTGGAGTGCTGATGGGGCCACTGGCTCCAACACCCATACCTTCTGTCCTGGCTGAAACTCAACCAAGACAGCCTTTTGGTCATGCCAAGCTTTCTGTAAGGCCTGGCTTGCCTCAAGGTTTTTGGATGCCTTCTCCATATACTCAGCCATCCTGGAGCGGAGACCAAGTACATAGTCCACTATGTCTAGCTTAGGCTTTTTGAGAGGTAACTCCCATCCTTCCTTCACCAAACACAGTGGGCCTCTCACAGGGTGCCCAAACAACAATTCAAAGGGGCTGTAGCCAACTCCTTTTTGTGGGACCTCTCTGTAAGCAAACAGAAGGCAGGGTAGAAGGATATCCCATCTTCGCCTGAGCTTTTCAGGTAATCCTTTGATCATACCCTTTAGGGTCTTGTTGAATCTCTCAACAAGCCCATTGCATTGTGGGTGATAAGGGGTGGTGAACTTGTAGTTGACACCACATTCCTTCCACATAGCTGTCAAGTATCCTGACATAAAGTTGGTACCTCTGTCAGATACTACCTCCTTAGGAAACCCCACTCTGGAGAATACTCCCAGCAGGGCCCTGGCCACAACAGGTGCTGTAGTGGTCCTAAGGGGAATTGCCTCTGGATACCTGGTGGCATGATCCACTACCACCAGTATAAATCTGTGCCCAGATGCAGTGGGAGGATCCATGGGACCCACTATGTCTATTCCCACTCTTTCAAAGGGGACCCCCACCACAGGTAGTGGTATTAGGGGGGCCTTTGTTGTGCCACCTGATTTGCCACTGGCTTGGCAGGTGACACAGGAGCGACAAAACTCCTTTGTATCTTCATTCATATGAGGCCAGTGAAAGTGAGGGACAAGCCTGTCCCAAGTCTTGTTCTGGCCTAAGTGTCCTGCTAAAGGAATGTCATGGGCCAAGGTAAGAAGGAAGCCCCTAAATTGCAGAGGTATGACCAACCTCCTGGTAGCACCAGGCTTGGGGTCTCTAGCCTCTGAATAAAGGAGCCCTTCATCCCAATACACTTTATGGGTACCTTGAGCATTCCCAGCAGCCTCAGCAGCAGCCAGCTGTCTGAGGGGTTCAAGAGAGGGACAGGATAACTGAGCCTGCCTCAAGTCAGCCCTTGAAGGTCCCCCTGTCCCCAGAAACTCAACCTGATCAGGTTCAAGCTCTTCAGGGACAGTTCCTTCAGGGTCCTCTAGATCAGCTTCCTGGGAAGGCTGATCATCACTCTGAGGCAGGGGGGAAGGCACAGCCTTGACCCTCCTGTTCTTCTTCTTGGTAGGTGCTTGGTCCATTGTTCCAGGATCCAAGACCTGAGGTTCAGTGAGGCACTTTTTGGCCTGTGACCTGGTCACAGCAAGGACATGTGATGATATACCTAACATCTCTGCATGAGTCCTGTACTCCACTTCTGACCATAGAGAACTCTCTAGGTCATTGCCCAACAAACATTCTACTGGGAGGTCTGCACTAACCACAACCCTTTTGAGGCCAGTTACCCCTCCCCATGAGAAGTTAACAACTGCCACACTATGTGAAGTAGTGGCATTGCTGGCATTGGTCACCAGGTAGTTCTCACCTGGTATGTACTGTCCAGGGTCTACAAAGCCTGGTGTCACCATAGTGACACTGGCACATGTGTCCCTGTAGGCTTGAGCCACTTTGTCATTAATTAAAGGAGTCTGTCTGTACTTGCCCAGGTTACTGGGGCTCACAGTCAGGGACAAATCAATGTCCCCATCACAGATCAAGACTGCCTGTGTAAGGGTTCTGTCTAAGTCAGAATCTCCTTCAGTTCCCATAGTGATTCCCACTACACCCTTTGTCTGGGGACCAACACTGCTAACAGTAGTACTGGGAGCAGGTGCCTTAGGGGCAACAGTGTTGGGGGCTCCACCCTTTTTGCAATCACTAGTCCAGTGAGTTGTATTTTTACAATGATTGCACCAGGGTTTCTTCTGACCTTCTGTAGGAAGGTGGATATCTGACTATGGTTACCCCCAAATTTTTGCCTAGTGTCTAGCTGGTTTTTCGACTTAGTTGGCCTGAGATCCTGCCATTCAGGCTCTCAGGCTATCTGCTCTCTCTGTAAAATGGACTCCATGTACCCTAGGTACATACCCAATTGGTTGGATCACCCTGTCAGCCCCTGTACCAGTGTACACTAGGTACCCAGGGCATTGGTGTATCCAAGGCCTGCCAGGGGCTGAAGCATGTATTATGCCACCCCAGGCTTGGCCTAACAATCTGACACAACTGGCTGATCACTCAGCTGGGGTAAGTTGGTGTAATCACCTCTTACTTAGGTGTAGTATACCTATACCTAAACTTAAATGGGACACCTGGTAACCTATAAGTCACTCCTATGGCAGGCCTTAACAATCCTGAAGGCAGAGTGCTTGGTTCCATGTGAGATGGTGCTCTGGCATGAGCTGAGCCTGTCTGCAGTGGTCGGAACAACTTCCTTCTACTGTTTCCAGATATCGTCATACCATATACTCTTAAGTGCATTATGAACCTCGCGGTTAAATGCTATCTTTGGTTTGGCTTTATCAAAACATGTCGAGTAAGGTGTCATACGAATTGGAATACTAACCCCTCGCCAATTCTGGCGACGGGGTTAGCATTCCACCCTTCTAGAGGGACACGACATGTACAGTACCTGAAACCCGGGTAAAATCAGACATAGCCTCAGCTCCACAAAATGGATGCTGCCACCACAGACACAAGTCTGCCCTCCTGCTGCTGGGAGTCCTTCCAGCTTGGGAGGTGTGGACAAAGGGTTTCCTGCCAGGGGAGGTGCATGCACCACCCCAGACAGGATTTTGTGTATTGGTCAGGTAGGGCTTGAAAGAAACCAGACATGCCTGTGGCTCACAAGGAGCCTCGGTGCATATGCCAGTTCAAACCGGTCCTGGGGCACACCAGTCCCGGGCCTGGGGCGAGCTGGACAAAGGATTGGGGGTGTAACCACCCCCCTTCCTGGTCCCACCCATAGGGAGGGACCTAGCAGGTAGTCCGGCCCCTAGAATCCGAATAAAGGTAGGAGCTGTGTCCTAAGACTTCAGACATCCTGGAATCAACTTGAAACTAAGAAGAAGACGGGAACTTCGACATTCTGCTGCACAGAAGACTGAAGAAAATCTCCCCTGTGGTCAGGGAGTGACCACCTTGCTAACGCAAGCACCATCCAGCGAATCACCGTCTGCTTTGCCGCCGCCTCCCGCCGGAGCCCGAGCCCAGAGACTGACAAGACCTGGACCTCCAGACCTCTCACCGCCCGATCCACAGTCCCTGCAAAGAGGAGACCCGTGGAGGCACCGAGACACGTGGAGCCAGCCATCTTGGAACGACTACGACAAGCTGACAAGTGCAACAACCGAGGCTCCCTCCAAGTTGTGCTTTGGGTCCTGAGAAGCCCAACCCTCGAGCAGCATCTGCACCAAAGGTGAGCCCTCCAGCATCTCCACGATCTGCGTGGGGCCCTTCTGCATTTTGCCACTCGACGCGCCTAACCGGTTGCTGGCCCGCTGGCTAGTGGCCATCTTGGCGACGAAATCTACGACAAACACCGCTGGTCTGGTTGCTCCAGACTGGCCCTTGCTCCCCTCCAAAGGAGCAATCCCTCTGACCTTGCTGGTCAGAACCAACAGCTGATTTCCGAATCCTCCTACAATTGCTTTTGCCAAGGCTTGTTTGCTTCGATCAAGTCGCCGACACCGCCGACAGCGAGAGCCTGCGTGGGACAGCTCGTGAGCCGACTCCTGGACGTCGTCGACCTTCAGGGACCACGTGGCTGCGGAGACAAGCTACCCCTCATCACCTGTTTGCACCCGACATCGCCTGGTACCCATCTGGTGCCACGCTGGTCACTGGCTAGTGACTGTGAACACTGTCCCCTCTGCTTACAGGTCTTCAACATCTCCGATCCACTCTTGGATCCACTGCATCTCTTCCCGACCGACCGCCTGCAGCATCTTTGTCCCAGGCTCAACGGAACAGATAGAAGAAACCCGACGCACTTTGAGGCCTATGCACCCGCTTCCTGTGGGTGAGGTAAAGCTGGTACTCCGGTGCCCATGTGTAGTAATACATCTCTAGTGCCTGTGTTCCAAATCTTAAGTTCCTAGGTCATCCGGAAGATTCCTTTTGCAGTAACTTTGTACTTTTTACGCACCCATTGAAACCTATGGGAGCACGCGTGTGACTATTTGCTCTGCACACGCCACCCGTGGACCTCCTGGTCACTAACTGACGTTAGCTCCTTGTAGGCCCAGCGATTCTAGAGGCCCTAGGCCTTTTCCCTTTTCTGTTCGTGGTACTTATACCACTATTTTAGTATATGGTTTGAGTGGCCACCAGGGCCTATCCATATAACGTGCAACTTCTGTGTATTCTGTGATAATCTTGTTTGACGATTTGTGCTCCTGTGCTCATAAAGAGACTAGGGGTTACTTTGAGAAATAAATACATATATATTTTGAATATATATCTGTGTGGTGTCCTTTCATTGGTATAAAAGGGGGTTACTATTGGTAAAACAGCTTGCTTAACACGTTTCACGAGTTTAGCCTCAAAGACTGCTTAGCCTACGCTACCACTAGGGCAGCTGGTCCGAAAAGGTTGACTTACAACCACACCATAAGGGTTGCTTGGCATGGTACAAGGTGGTCACTAGAACTAGTGAACAGCATATACCAGGCCAACTTCTCACATTGGTGAGCAGCGGTTGGATTTGAGCTTGCTGTGTTTTACCATTGTAATCTCTTGGTTACCAATTGAAAGATCACATAGGTACCTGTAGGTACATATAAAACAAGATTAGATATACATAAGTTCTACTGAACTTAGTTGTTGTAGAGCAAAGGGAGTAGCACACCCTGACTACAACTACTAGATAGGTTTAGTAGGTAAACACAAGTGTAGGTAGATTGCAACACATCCACCCACACTTAAGAGCAATGGCCGGGGCAGAGGGGTCCACTGTACCCATCTCTGTTGAGAGTGACCCCCAGAGGGCACCATCCAGCTTTGCTACCCTTAATCAGAATGAGCTCAGGCATTTGGCAACTCTTAGAGGCCTTAAACAGCCCAAGAACCCAAACTCTGCTGAGCTCAGAGAACTCTTACAGAATGATGAGAATCAGAGAGAACTCAGGAAAGCTTCCCAGTTAGCCCCCTTAGGGTCAGGAACAGGAGGCCCCCCTTCTGAAGATGCCACAGAGGTACCCCCTTCCAATAGTCACCCCTTAGATGGGATGCCTACCACAGAGGAAGAAAGTGATGGGGATACAGATGTGAGTGGGGATGAAGGGAGAACTAGCCCAGTGCCAAGTGTTATACTTGGCCCAGCTAAACTAAGGCTGTTGGGGACTGACAGTGGGTTCACCCCATTGGATCTCCCCAGTGGACTTAACACAGGGCTTGGAAGGCAAAGGAATCGCTCAGGTGACTCCAATGCTTCCCATGGCTCTAGAGGCTCTCAAGGTCACTCCAGAAGGAGACTGACCACCCCTCAGAGGAGGGAACATGAGGCCAGAATGCAGGAAGCCCAGCTGAGGATCAGGAAGCAGGAGCTAGAAGTAGCCCTGATGGAAGAAAAACTGAACAAGGCTAGGCAGCCTAGAGAGAGTGGGTCTATACCCACTGGTGGCAGCAATGTCCCTAGGGACAAAGATAGGGTCTTTGACAATAGGAACCTGTCCAAGATTGTGCCCCCCTACAAAAGTGGGGATGACATCCACAAATGGATGACTGCTCTTGAGAGAGCCTGCAAAGTGCAGCAGGTTCCTGAAGACCAGTGGGCAGCAATCTTATGGCTCTCCTTTGAGGGGAGAGGCAGAGATAGACTCCTCACTGTTAGAGAAGAGGATGTCAGAAATTACAGAGTCCTGAAGAGTGTCCTAGTTGATGGGTTAGGCTTAACCACTGAACAGTACAGGTTAATGTTCAGAGACACCCAGAAGACACAGACTCAGGACTGGTCTGAATATGTGGAATGTGCCACTAAGGCTTTGGAGGGTTGGTTGCTGGGAAGTAAGGTGTCTGATTATACAGGATTGTACAATTTGATGATGAGAGAGCAGATTTTAAGTAATTGTCAAAACCAGCTTCTCCATCAACACCTGGTAGACTCAGATTTGACCTCTCCCCAAGAATTGGGAAAGAGGGCAGATAAATGGGTCAGGACCAGGATCAGGCCTAAAAACCAGGGTGGTGACCAAAAGAAAGATACCACCAAGCCTCAAGAGAAGGGTGGGGATAAAGAAAAAGAGAAACCTTCCTCAGGGCCCCAAAACTCCACACAGGGTGGTGGGTCCCAAGCTCCCTCCTCTACCACAGCTAAAAAGCCCTACTGCCATGAGTGTAAAACTCCTGGGCATTGGAAAACTGACAGCGGTTGCCCAAGGGCTAAAAACAAAACTGTTCCTCCAATTACTCCTGTCACACCACCTATTACTGTCAGCAGTAATCCCCCAGGTGGTGGGAGTGCCCCCAGAAATCTGGGTGGGTTTACTTGGGGAACACAGGGGGACCCTGGCTTAGCCAATTCCCCTACAGCAACCACTCTTGTCTGTGATGGTGGCATGGGGTTTGCCAACTTCACTGCCTGTCCCAACACTTTGGGTAGGTACAGACAGGAGCCCTACATCAATGGTACAAAAGCTGAGGCCTACAGAGACACTGGAGCTAGCATCACAATGGTGGCCCATTGGCTAGTTCCCTCTGAGCAGCTTTTGCCTGGTTTCTCCTACCAGGTGACTAACATTGATGGCAAACAAAACAGTCATCCCATGGCAGAGGTATGTCTCAGCTGGGGAGGGGTCACTGGCCCTAAAAGGGTAGCAGTGTCCCCAACCTTGCCTGTAGACTGCTTACTGGGGAATGACTTAGAACTCTCAGCTTGGGCTGGAGTTGAACAAGACACCCATTCTAAAATGGTAGGCCTTTCACAAAAGGGTAGGGGGGTTGTGCCATTCACAACCCCTGTCCAAATAGATTTCCTCCCTGAAAAGGTTGGAAGGGCAGTGGTAGCCACAGCCCAGGCACAGACAGACTTCCCTGTAGGGACTGGCAGAGCTGTGACAGTCACAGCTCAAACACAAACTGAGTGCCCCCCTGAAAAGGTTGGCAAGGCTGTAATGGTCTCAGCCTATACTCAGACTGACATAGGTGTAGTGAAGCCTGAAACAATGGATCACTCCACACAAACTGAGAGTAGTGGGGAGGAAGAAAAGTCTCCCTCTCCCCAGACATTAGGAAAAGGTCAGCCTCCTCAGGGATCTGACCTCACCCCTTGTGAAGGAACTGCCCCAGAGGTAGCCAGGCCTGGCCTGGCAGAGCCTCTGATGTCAGTGGCCCCTTCCAAGGTGGGATCCAGTCTGGTGCAGGTAGCCTGCCTCTCTCTACCCTGCCTCAGTCAGCCCAGGGCTGCAGAGGTCAGGGAGGCCAGTGGACCCCCAGAGGGCCCCTGTCCACAAGAACCCCCCCATCAAAAGAATGAGGATTGCCTGGCTAGTAGCCCTAGTCAGGTGATGGGTAAAAACATTCCTGAGGGATCTCCTTTACAGGTAGTTAGGGACCTCCCCCAGGGGGATTCTGTTGGGCACAGGCAAACATGGGACCTTAGGGCCCCAAACCTGACCTGTCCCTCCAGTAAGCCCACAAAAGGGACCCAGCCTCCAGCTTTAGGTAGCCAGAGGCTGACCCTGAGAGCACAGTGCAACTCAGTTAAAGAAAGAAAGGCATCCATGGTGGAGGATGATTGGAGGAAGCTGAGGCCTCACTTTGAGGACACTCACTTCAGTACTCCATCTCAACACCAGCCTTTTACTTTGCCAAGACACACCACAGGTAGAGATTCCCTATGGTGGAGACCCTCTGATACCCTTAGGGTGAGGGATTGCTTAGTGGACCATGAGACAGGGGGTAACCATGCCAGTGCTGGTTCCTCCTTATATGGCCACTTGGGCAATATAGGCTTACCTGGTCAAGGTCAGCCTTATCTCCCTTCGTTTGGGGGGGGGTTGTGTAGGAAGGTGGATATCTGACTATGGTTACCCCCAAATTTTTGCCTAGTGTCTAGCTGGTTTTTCGACTTAGTTGGCCTGAGATCCTGCCATTCAGGCTCTCAGGCTATCTGCTCTCTCTGTAAAATGGACTCCATGTACCCTAGGTACATACCCAATTGGTTGGATCACCCTGTCAGCCCCTGTACCAGTGTACACTAGGTACCCAGGGCATTGGTGTATCCAAGGCCTGCCAGGGGCTGAAGCATGTATTATGCCACCCCAGGCTTGGCCTAACAATCTGACACAACTGGCTGATCACTCAGCTGGGGTAAGTTGGTGTAATCACCTCTTACTTAGGTGTAGTATACCTATACCTAAACTTAAATGGGACACCTGGTAACCTATAAGTCACTCCTATGGCAGGCCTTAACAATCCTGAAGGCAGAGTGCTTGGTTCCATGTGAGATGGTGCTCTGGCATGAGCTGAGCCTGTCTGCAGTGGTCGGAACAACTTCCTTCTACTGTTTCCAGATATCGTCATACCATATACTCTTAAGTGCATTATGAACCTCGCGGTTAAATGCTATCTTTGGTTTGGCTTTATCAAAACATGTCGAGTAAGGTGTCATACGAATTGGAATACTAACCCCTCGCCAATTCTGGCGACGGGGTTAGCATTCCACCCTTCTAGAGGGACACGACATGTACAGTACCTGAAACCCGGGTAAAATCAGACATAGCCTCAGCTCCACAAAATGGATGCTGCCACCACAGACACAAGTCTGCCCTCCTGCTGCTGGGAGTCCTTCCAGCTTGGGAGGTGTGGACAAAGGGTTTCCTGCCAGGGGAGGTGCATGCACCACCCCAGACAGGATTTTGTGTATTGGTCAGGTAGGGCTTGAAAGAAACCAGACATGCCTGTGGCTCACAAGGAGCCTCGGTGCATATGCCAGTTCAAACCGGTCCTGGGGCACACCAGTCCCGGGCCTGGGGCGAGCTGGACAAAGGATTGGGGGTGTAACCACCCCCCTTCCTGGTCCCACCCATAGGGAGGGACCTAGCAGGTAGTCCGGCCCCTAGAATCCGAATAAAGGTAGGAGCTGTGTCCTAAGACTTCAGACATCCTGGAATCAACTTGAAACTAAGAAGAAGACGGGAACTTCGACATTCTGCTGCACAGAAGACTGAAGAAAATCTCCCCTGTGGTCAGGGAGTGACCACCTTGCTAACGCAAGCACCATCCAGCGAATCACCGTCTGCTTTGCCGCCGCCTCCCGCCGGAGCCCGAGCCCAGAGACTGACAAGACCTGGACCTCCAGACCTCTCACCGCCCGATCCACAGTCCCTGCAAAGAGGAGACCCGTGGAGGCACCGAGACACGTGGAGCCAGCCATCTTGGAACGACTACGACAAGCTGACAAGTGCAACAACCGAGGCTCCCTCCAAGTTGTGCTTTGGGTCCTGAGAAGCCCAACCCTCGAGCAGCATCTGCACCAAAGGTGAGCCCTCCAGCATCTCCACGATCTGCGTGGGGCCCTTCTGCATTTTGCCACTCGACGCGCCTAACCGGTTGCTGGCCCGCTGGCTAGTGGCCATCTTGGCGACGAAATCTACGACAAACACCGCTGGTCTGGTTGCTCCAGACTGGCCCTTGCTCCCCTCCAAAGGAGCAATCCCTCTGACCTTGCTGGTCAGAACCAACAGCTGATTTCCGAATCCTCCTACAATTGCTTTTGCCAAGGCTTGTTTGCTTCGATCAAGTCGCCGACACCGCCGACAGCGAGAGCCTGCGTGGGACAGCTCGTGAGCCGACTCCTGGACGTCGTCGACCTTCAGGGACCACGTGGCTGCGGAGACAAGCTACCCCTCATCACCTGTTTGCACCCGACATCGCCTGGTACCCATCTGGTGCCACGCTGGTCACTGGCTAGTGACTGTGAACACTGTCCCCTCTGCTTACAGGTCTTCAACATCTCCGATCCACTCTTGGATCCACTGCATCTCTTCCCGACCGACCGCCTGCAGCATCTTTGTCCCAGGCTCAACGGAACAGATAGAAGAAACCCGACGCACTTTGAGGCCTATGCGCCCGCTTCCTGTGGGTGAGGTAAAGCTGGTACTCCGGTGCCCATGTGTAGTAATACATCTCTAGTGCCTGTGTTCCAAATCTTAAGTTCCTAGGTCATCCGGAAGATTCCTTTTGCAGTAACTTTGTACTTTTTACGCACCCATTGAAACCTATGGGAGCACGCGTGTGACTATTTGCTCTGCACACGCCACCCGTGGACCTCCTGGTCACTAACTGACGTTAGCTCCTTGTAGGCCCAGCGATTCTAGAGGCCCTAGGCCTTTTCCCTTTTCTGTTCGTGGTACTTATACCACTATTTTAGTATATGGTTTGAGTGGCCACCAGGGCCTATCCATATAACGTGCAACTTCTGTGTATTCTGTGATAATCTTGTTTGACGATTTGTGCTCCTGTGCTCATAAAGAGACTAGGGGTTACTTTGAGAAATAAATACATATATATTTTGAATATATATCTGTGTGGTGTCCTTTCATTGGTATAAAAGGGGGTTACTATTGGTAAAACAGCTTGCTTAACACGTTTCACGAGTTTAGCCTCAAAGACTGCTTAGCCTACGCTACCACTAGGGCAGCTGGTCCGAAAAGGTTGACTTACAACCACACCATAAGGGTTGCTTGGCATGGTACAAGGTGGTCACTAGAACTAGTGAACAGCATATACCAGGCCAACTTCTCACACCTTCTTTCTTCTTCTTGGACTGTTGGGACCCACCCTCCTTAGCAGTAGTTTGGGGCCCTGTTGAAGACTTCTGGTCTTTAGGTTTCTGATCTCCACCCTTTTGGTCTGTTTTCTTCTGATCACCCCCTTGGCCCTGGTTCTGGTTCTTTTGCTTAACCCTGGTTCTGACCCATTTGTCTGCCTTCTTTCCCAATTCTTGGGGAGAGGTCAGATCAGAGTCAACCAAGTGTTGATGCAGTTGCTGGTTTTGACAGTTATTTAAAATCTGTTCTCTCATCATCAAATTATACAATCCTGTAAAATCAGATACCTTACTTCCCAGCAACCAACCCTCCAAAGCCTTAGTGGCACATTCAACATATTCAGACCAGTCCTGAGTCTGTGTCTTTTGGGTGTCTCTGAACATTAACCTGTACTGTTCAGTGGTTAAGCCTAACCCATGAACTAGAACACTCTTCAGGACTCTGTAATTTCTGACATCCTCTTCTCTAACAGTGAGGAGTCTGTCTCTGCCTCTTCCTTCAAAGGAGAGCCAGAGGATTGCTGCCCACTGGTCTTCAGGAACCTGCTGTACTTTGCAGGCTCTCTCAAGAGCAGTTATCCATTTGTGGATGTCATCCCCACTTTTGTAGGGGGGCACAACCTTAGACAGGTTCCTATTGTCAAAGACCCTATCTTTGTCCTTAGGGACAATGCTGCCACCAGTGGGTATAGACCCACTCTCTCTAGGTTGCCTAGCCTTGTTCAGTTTTTCTTCCATCAGGGCTACTTCTAGCTCCTGCTTCCTGATCCTCAGCTGGGCTTCCTGCATTCTGGCCTCATGTTCCCTCCTCTGAGGGGTGGTCATCCTTTTCCTGGAGTGACCTTGAGAGCCTCTAGAGCCATGAGAAGCATTGGAGTCACCTGAGTGATTCCTTTGCCTCCCAAGCCCTGTGTTAAGTCCACTGGGGAGATCCAATGGGGTGAACCCATTGTCAGTCCCCAATAGCCTTAGTTTAGCTGGGCCAAGTATAATACTTGGCACTGGGCTAGTTCTCCCTTCATCATCACTACTGTAGGAAGGTGGATATCTGACTATGGTTACCCCCAAATTTTTGCCTAGTGTCTAGCTGGTTTTTCGACTTAGTTGGCCTGAGATCCTGCCATTCAGGCTCTCAGGCTATCTGCTCTCTCTGTAAAATGGACTCCATGTACCCTAGGTACATACCCAATTGGTTGGATCACCCTGTCAGCCCCTGTACCAGTGTACACTAGGTACCCAGGGCATTGGTGTACCCAAGGCCTGCCAAGGGCTGCAGCATGTATTATGCCACCCCAGGCTTGGCCTAACAATTTGACACAACTGGCTGATCACTCAGCTGGGGTAAGTTGGTGTAATCACCTCTTACTTAGGTGTAGTATACCTATACCTAACCTTAAATGGGACACCTGGTAACCTATAAGTCACTCCTATGGCAGGCCTTAACAATCCTGAAGGCAGAGTGCTTGGTTCCATGTGAGATGGTGCTCTGGCATGAGCTGAGCCTGTCTGCAGTGGTCGGAACAACTTCCTTCTACTGTTTCCAGATATCGTCATACCATATACTCTTAAGTGCATTATGAACCTCGCGGTTAAATGCTATCTTTGGTTTGGCTTTATCAAAACATGTCGAGTAAGGTGTCATACGAATTGGAATACTAACCCCTCGCCAATTCTGGCGACGGGGTTAGCATTCCACCCTTCTAGAGGGACACGACATGTACAGTGCCTGAAACCCGGGTAAAATCAGACATAGCCTCAGCTCCACAAAATGGATGCTGCCACCACAGACACAAGTCTGCCCTCCTGCTGCTGGGAGTCCTTCCAGCTTGGGAGGTGTGGACAAAGGGTTTCCTACCAGGGGAGGTGCGTGCACCACCCCAGACAGGATTTTGTGTATTGGTCAGGTAGGGCTTGAAAGAAACCAGACATGCCTGTGGCTCACAAGGAGCCTCGGTGCATATGCCAGTTCAAACCGGTCCTGGGGCACACCAGTCCCGGGCCTGGGGCGAGCTGGACAAAGGATTGGGGGTGTAACCACCCCCCTTCCTGGTCCCACCCATAGGGAGGGACCTAGCAGGTAGTCCGGCCCCTAGAATCCGCTTAAAGGTAGGAGCTGTGTCCTAAGACTTCAGACATCCTGGAATCAACTTGAAACTAAGAAGAAGACGGGAACTTCGACATTCTGCTGCACAGAAGACTGAAGAAAATCTCCCCTGTGGTCAGGGAGTGACCACCTTGCTAACGCAAGCACCATCCAGCGAATCACCGTCTGCTTTGCCGCCGCCTCCCGCCGGAGCCCGAGCCCAGAGACTGACAAGACCTGGACCTCCAGACCTCTCACCGCCCGATCCACAGTCCCTGCAAAGAGGAGACCCGTGGAGGCACCGAGACACGTGGAGCCAGCCATCTTGAAACGACTACGACAAGCTGACCAGTGCAACAACCGAGGCTCCCTCCAAGTTGTGCTTTGGGTCCTGAGAAGCCCAACCCTCGAGCAGCATCTGCACCAAAGGTGAGCCCTCCAGCATCTCCACGATCTGCGTGGGGCCCTTCTGCATTTTGCCACTCGACGCGCCTAACCGGTTGCTGGCCCGCTGGCTAGTGGCCATCTTGGCGACGAAATCTACGACAAACACCGCTGGTCTGGTTGCTCCAGACTGGCCCTTGCTCCCCTCCAAAGGAGCAATCCCTCTGACCTTGCTGGTCAGAACCAACAGCTGATTTCCGAATCCTTCTACAATTGCTTTTGCCAAGGCTTGTTTGCTTCAATCAAGTCGCCGACACCGCCGACAGCGAGAGCCTGCGTGGGACAGCTCGTGAGCCGACTCCTGGACGTCGTCGACCTTCAGGGACCACGTGGCTGCGGAGACAAGCTACCCCTCATCACCTGTTTGCACCCGACATCGCCTGGTACCCACCTGGTGCCACGCTGGTCACTGGCTAGTGACTGTGAACACTGTCCCCTCTGCTTACAGGTCTTTAACATCTCCGATCCACTCTTGGATCCACTGCATCTCTTCCCGACCGACCGCCTGCAGCATCTTGGTCCCAGGCTCAACGGAACAGATAGAAGAAACCCGACGCACTTTGAGGCCTATGCACCCGCTTCCTGTGGGTGAGGTAAAGCTGGTACTCCGGTGCCCATGTGTAGTAATACATCTCTAGTGCCTGTGTTCCAAATCTTAAGTTCCTAGGTCATCCGGAAGATTCCTTTTGCAGTAACTTTGTACTTTTTACGCACCCATTGAAACCTATGGGAGCACGCGTGTGACTATTTGCTCTGCACACGCCACCCGTGGACCTCCTGGTCACTAACTGACGTTAGCTCCTTGTAGGCCCAGCGATTCTAGAGGCCCTAGGCCTTTTCCCTTTTCTGTTCGTGGTACTTATACCACTATTTTAGTATATGGTTCGAGTGGCCACCAGGGCCTATCCATATAAAGTGCAACTTCTGTGTATTCTGTTATAATCTTGTTTGACGATTTGTGCTCCTGTGCTCATAAAGAGACTAGGGGTTACTTTGAGAAATAAATACATATATATTTTGAATATATATCTGTGTGGTGTCCTTTCATTGGTATAAAAGGGGGTTACTATTGGTAAAACAGCCTGCTTAACACGCATCACGAGTTTAGCCTCAAAGACTGCTTAGCCTACGCTACCACTAGGGCAGCTAGTCCGAAAAGGTTGACTTACAACCACACCATAAGGGTTGCTTGGCATGGTACAAGGTGATCACTTTTACTAGTGAGCATCATATACCAGGCCAACTTCTCACATTGGTGAGCAGCGGTTGGATTTGAGCTTGCTGTGTTTTACCATTGTAATCTCTTGGTTACCAATTGAAAGATCACATAGGTACCTGTAGGTACATATAAAACAAGATTAGATATACATAAGTTCTACTGAACTTAGTTGTTGTAGAGCAAAGGGAGTAGCACACCCTGACTACAACTACTAGATAGGTTTAGTAGGTAAACCCAAGTGTAGGTAGATTGCAACACATCCACCCACACTTAAGAGCAATGGCCGGGGCAGAGGGGTCCACTGTACCCATCTCTGTCGAGAGTGACCCCCAGAGGGCACCAACCAGCTTTGCTACCCTTAATCAGAATGAGCTCAGGCATTTGGCAACTCTTAGAGGCCTTAAACAGCCCAAGAACCCAAACTCTGCTGAGCTCAGAGAGCTCTTACAGAATGATGAGAATCAGAGAGCACTCAAGAAAGCTTCCCAGTTAGCCCCCTTAGGGACAGGAACAGGAGGCCCCCCTTCTGAAGATGCCACTGAAGTACCCCTTCCCAATAGTCACCCCTTAGATGGGATGCCTACCACAGAGGAAGAAAGTGATGGGGATACAGATGTGAGTGGGGATGAAGGGAGAACTAGCCCAGTGCCAAGTGTTATACTTGGCCCAGCTAAACTAAGGCTATTGGGGACTGACAGTGGGTTCACCCCATTGGATCTCCCCAGTGGACTTAACACAGGGCTTGGAAGGCAAAGGAATCGCTCAGGTGACTCCAATGCTTCCCATGGCTCTAGAGGCTCTCAAGGTCACTCCAGAAGGAGACTGACCACCCCTCAGAGGAGGGAACATGAGGCCAGAATGCAGGAAGCCCAGCTGAGGATCAGGAAGCAGGAGCTAGAAGTAGCCCTGATGGAAGAAAAACTGAGCAAGGCTAGGCAGCATAGAGAGAGTGGGTCTATACCCACTGGTGGCAGCAATGTCCCTAGGGACAAAGATAGGGTCTTTGACAATAGGAACCTGTCCAAGATTGTGCCCCCCTACAAAAGTGGGGATGACATCCACAAATGGATGACTGCTCTTGAGAGAGCCTGCAAAGTGCAGCAGGTTCCTGAAGACCAGTGGGCAGCAATCTTATGGCTCTCCTTTGAGGGGAGAGGCAGAGATAGACTCCTCACTGTTAGAGAAGAGGATGTCAGAAATTACAGAGTCCTGAAGAGTGTCCTAGTTGATGGGTTAGGCTTAACCACTGAACAGTACAGGTTAATGTTCAGAGACACCCAGAAGACACAGACTCAGGACTGGTCTGAATATGTGGAATGTGCCACTAAGGCTTTGGAGGGTTGGTTGCTGGGAAGTAAGGTGTCTGATTATACAGGATTGTACAATTTGATGATGAGAGAGCAGATTTTAAGTAATTGTCAAAACCAGCTTCTCCATCAACACCTGGTAGACTCAGATTTGACCTCTCCCCAAGAATTGGGAAAGAGGGCAGATAAATGGGTCAGGACCAGGATCAGGCCTAAAAACCAGGGTGGTGACCAAAAGAAAGATACCACCAAGCCTCAAGAGAAGGGTGGGGATAAAGAAAAAGAGAAACCTTCCTCAGGGCCCCAAAACTCCACACAGGGTGGTGGGTCCCAAGCTCCCTCCTCTACCACAGCTAAAAAGCCCTACTGCCATGAGTGTAAAACTCCTGGGCATTGGAAAACTGACAGCGGTTGCCCAAGGGCTAAAAACAAAACTGTTCCTCCAATTACTCCTGTCACACCACCTATTACTGTCAGCAGTAATCCCCCAGGTGGTGGGAGTGCCCCCAGAAATCTGGGTGGGTTTACTTGGGGAACACAGGGGGACCCTGGCTTAGCCAATTCCCCTACAGCAACCACTCTTGTCTGTGATGGTGGCATGGGATTTGCCAACTTCACTGCCTGTCCCAACACTTTGGGTAGGTACAGACAGGAGCCCTACATCAATGGTACAAAAGCTGAGGCCTACAGAGACACTGGGGCTAGCATCACAATGGTGGCCCATTGGCTAGTTCCCTCTGAGCAGCTTTTGCCCGGTTTCTCCTACCAGGTGACTAACATTGATGGCAAACAGAACAGTCATCCCATGGCAGAGGTATGTCTCAGCTGGGGAGGGGTCACTGGCCCTAAAAGGGTAGCAGTGTCCCCAACCTTGCCTGTAGACTGCTTACTGGGGAATGACTTAGAACTCTCAGCTTGGGCTGGAGTTGAACAAGACACCCATTTTAAAATGGTAGGCCTTTCACAAAAGGGTAGGGGGGTTGTGCCATTCACAACCCCTGTCCAAATAGATTTCCTCCCTGAAAAGGTTGGAAGGGCAGTGGTAGCCACAGCCCAGGCACAGACAGACTTCCCTGTAGGGACTGGCAGAGCTGTGACAGTCACAGCTCAAACACAAACTGAGTGCCCCCCTGAAAAGGTTGGCAAGGCTGTAATGGTCTCAGCCTATACTCAGACTGACATAGGTGTAGTGAAGCCTGAAACAATGGATCACTCCACACAAACTGAGAGTAGTGGGGAGGAAGAAAAGTCTCCCTCTCCCCAGACATTAGGAAAAGGTCAGCCTCCTCAGGGATCTGACCTCACCCCTTGTGAAGGAACTGCCCCAGAGGTAGCCAGGCCTGGCCTGGCAGAGCCTCTGATGTCAGTGGCCCCTTCCAAGGTGGGATCCAGTCTGGTGCAGGTAGCCTGCCTCTCTCTACCCTGCCTCAGTCAGCCCAGGGCTGCAGAGGTCAGGGAGGCCAGTGGACCCCCAGAGGGCCCCTGTCCACAAGAACCCCCCCATCAAAAGAATGAGGATTGCCTGGCTAGTAGCCCTAGTCAGGTGATGGGTAAAAACATTCCTGAGGGATCTCCTTTACAGGTAGTTAGGGACCTCCCCCAGGGGGATTCTGTTGGGCACAGGCAAACATGGGACCTTAGGGCCCCAAACCTGACCTGTCCCTCCAGTAAGCCCACAAAAGGGACCCAGCCTCCAGCTTTAGGTAGCCAGAGGCTGACCCTGAGAGCACAGTGCAACTCAGTTAAAGAAAGAAAGGCATCCATGGTGGAGGATGATTGGAGGAAGCTGAGGCCTCACTTTGAGGACACTCACTTCAGTACTCCATCTCAACACCAGCCTTTTACTTTGCCAAGACACACCACAGGTAGAGATTCCCTATGGTGGAGACCCTCTGATACCCTTAGGGTGAGGGATTGCTTAGTGGACCATGAGACAGGGGGTAACCATGCCAGTGCTGGTTCCTCCTTATATGGCCACTTGGGCAATATAGGCTTACCTGGTCAAGGTCAGTGTAGGAGAGTAGGGTCTGCTATCCTATGGTCACCCCAAATTTTTGCTTTTTGCTTCACTGGTTTTTGACATATTGAGGCTGTGGGCCTGCCAATCAGACCCCCAGCCTGCTGTTCTCTCTACTAAATTACAACTATGCACCCTAGGTGCATAACCAATTGGAAGTGGATCACCCTGTCAGCCCCTGTACCAGTGTACACTAGGTACCCAGGGCATTGGTGTACCCAAGGCCTGCCAAGGGCTGCAGCATGTATTATGCCACCCCAGGCTTGGCCTAACAATTTGACACAACTGGCTGATCACTCAGCTGGGGTAAGTTGGTGTAATCACCTCTTACTTAGGTGTAGTATACCTATACCTAACCTTAAATGGGACACCTGGTAACCTATAAGTCACTCCTATGGCAGGCCTTAACAATCCTGAAGGCAGAGTGCTTGGTTCCATGTGAGATGGTGCTCTGGCATGAGCTGAGCCTGTCTGCAGTGGTCGGAACAACTTCCTTCTACTGTTTCCAGATATCGTCATACCATATACTCTTAAGTGCATTATGAACCTCGCGGTTAAATGCTATCTTTGGTTTGGCTTTATCAAAACATGTCGAGTAAGGTGTCATACGAATTGGAATACTAACCCCTCGCCAATTCTGGCGACGGGGTTAGCATTCCACCCTTCTAGAGGGACACGACATGTACAGTACCTGAAACCCGGGTAAAATCAGACATAGCCTCAGCTCCACAAAATGGATGCTGCCACCACAGACACAAGTCTGCCCTCCTGCTGCTGGGAGTCCTTCCAGCTTGGGAGGTGTGGACAAAGGGTTTCCTGCCAGGGGAGGTGCATGCACCACCCCAGACAGGATTTTGTGTATTGGTCAGGTAGGGCTTGAAAGAAACCAGACATGCCTGTGGCTCACAAGGAGCCTCGGTGCATATGCCAGTTCAAACCGGTCCTGGGGCACACCAGTCCCGGGCCTGGGGCGAGCTGGACAAAGGATTGGGGGTGTAACCACCCCCCTTCCTGGTCCCACCCATAGGGAGGGACCTAGCAGGTAGTCCGGCCCCTAGAATCCGCTTAAAGGTAGGAGCTGTGTCCTAAGACTTCAGACATCCTGGAATCAACTTGAAACTAAGAAGAAGACGGGAACTTCGACATTCTGCTGCACAGAAGACTGAAGAAAATCTCCCCTGTGGTCAGGGAGTGACCACCTTGCTAACGCAAGCACCATCCAGCGAATCACCGTCTGCTTTGCCGCCGCCTCCCGCCGGAGCCCGAGCCCAGAGACTGACAAGACCTGGACCTCCAGACCTCTCACCGCCCGATCCACAGTCCCTGCAAAGAGGAGACCCGTGGAGGCACCGAGACACGTGGAGCCAGCCATCTTGGAACGACTACGACAAGCTGACCAGTGCAACAACCGAGGCTCCCTCCAAGTTGTGCTTTGGGTCCTGAGAAGCCCAACCCTCGAGCAGCATCTGCACCAAAGGTGAGCCCTCCAGCATCTCCACGATCTGCGTGGGGCCCTTCTGCATTTTGCCACTCGACGCGCCTAACCGGTTGCTGGCCCGCTGGCTAGTGGCCATCTTGGCGACGAAATCTACGACAAACACCGCTGGTCTGGTTGCTCCAGACTGGCCCTTGCTCCCCTCCAAAGGAGCAATCCCTCTGACCTTGCTGGTCAGAACCAACAGCTGATTTCCGAATCCTCCTGCAATTGCTTTTGCCAAGGCTTGTTTGCTTCGATCAAGTCGCCGACACCGCCGACAGCGAGAGCCTGCGTGGGACAGCTCGTGAGCCGACTCCTGGACGTCGTCGACCTTCAGGGACCACGTGGCTGCGGAGACAAGCTACCCCTCATCACCTGTTTGCACCCGACATCGCCTGGTACCCACCTGGTGCCACGCTGGTCACTGGCTAGTGACTGTGAACACTGTCCCCTCTGCTTACAGGTCTTCAACATCTCCGATCCACTCTTGGATCCACTGCATCTCTTCCCGACCGACCGCCTGCAGCATCTTTGTCCCAGGCTCAACGGAACAGATAGAAGAAACCCGACGCACTTTGAGGCCTATGCACCCGCTTCCTGTGGGTGAGGTAAAGCTGGTACTCCGGTGCCCATGTGTAGTAATACATCTCTAGTGCCTGTGTTCCAAATCTTAAGTTCCTAGGTCATCCGGAAGATTCCTTTTGCAGTAACTTTGTACTTTTTACGCACCCATTGAAACCTATGGGAGCACGCGTGTGACTATTTGCTCTGCACACGCCACCCGTGGACCTCCTGGTCACTAACTGACGTTAGCTCCTTGTAGGCCCAGCGATTCCAGAGGCCCTAGGCCTTTTCCCTTTTCTGTTCGTGGTACTTATACCACTATTTTAGTATATGGTTTGAGTGGCCACCAGGGCCTATCCATATAAAGTGCAACTTCTGTGTATTCTGTGATAATCTTGTTTGACGATTTGTGCTCCTGTGCTCATAAAGAGACTAGGGGTTACTTTGAGAAATAAATACATATATATTTTGAATATATATCTGTGTGGTGTCCTTTCATTGGTATAAAAGGGGGTTACTATTGGTAAAACAGCTTGCTTAACACGCATCACGAGTTTAGCCTCAAAGACTGCTTAGCCTACGCTACCACTAGGGCAGCTAGTCCAAAAAGGTTGACTTACAACCACACCATAAGGGTTGCTTGGCATGGTACAAGGTGGTCACTAGAACTAGTGAACAGCATATACCAGGCCAACTTCTCACATTGGTGAGCAGCGGTTGGATTTGAGCTTGCTGTGTTTTACCATTGTAATCTCTTGGTTACCAATTGAAAGATCACATAGGTACCTGTAGGTACATATAAAACAAGATTAGATATACTTAAGTTCTACTGAACTTAGTTGTTGTAGAGCAAAGGGAGTAGCACACCCTGACTACAACTACTAGATAGGTTTAGTAGGTAAACCCAAGTGTAGGTAGATTGCAACACATCCACCCACACTTAAGAGCAATGGCCGGGGCAGAGGGGTCCACTGTACCCATCTCTGTTGAGAGTGACCCCCAGAGGGCACCATCCAGCTTTGCTACCCTTAATCAGAATGAGCTCAGGCATTTGGCAACTCTTAGAGGCCTTAAACAGCCCAAGAACCCAAACTCTGCTGAGCTCAGAGAGCTCTTACAGAATGATGAGAATCAGAGAGCACTCAAGAAAGCTTCCCAGTTAGCCCCCTTAGGGACAGGAACAGGAGGCCCCCCTTCTGAAGATACTACAGAGGTACCCAGTTCCAATAGTCACCCCTTAGATGGGATGCCTACCACAGAGGATGAGAGTGAAAAGGATACTGACAGTAGTGAGGATGAAGGGAGAACTAGCCCAGTGCCAAGTATTATACTTGGCCCAGCTAAACCAAGGCTATTGGGGACTGACAGTGGGTTCAACCCACTGGATCTCCCCAGTGGACTTAACACAGGGCTTGGAAGGCAAAGGAATCGCTCAGGTGACTCCAATGCTTCCCATGGCTCTAGAGGCTCTCAAGGTCACTCCAGGAAAAGGATGACCACCCCTCAGAGGAGGGAACATGAGGCCAGAATGCAGGAAGCCCAGCTGAGGATCAGGAAGCAGGAGCTAGAAGTAGCCCTGATGGAAGAAAAACTGAACAAGGCTAGGCAACCTAGAGAGAGTGGGTCTATACCCACTGGTGGCAGCATTGTCCCTAAGGACAAAGATAGGGTTTTCGATAATAGAAACCTGTCTAAGGTTGTGCCCCCCTACAAAAGTGGGGATGACATCCACAAGTGGATAACTGCTCTTGAGAGAGCCTGCAAAGTACAGCAGGTTCCTGAAGATCAGTGGGCAGCAATCCTCTGGCTCTCCTTTGAAGGAAGAGGCAGAGACAGACTCCTCACTGTTAGAGAAGAGGATGTCAGAAACTACAGAGTCCTGAAGAGTGTTCTAGTTGATGGGTTAGGCTTAACCACTGAGCAGTACAGGTTAATGTTCAGAGACACCCAAAAGACACAGACTCAGGACTGGTCTGAATACATTGAATGTGCCACTAAGGCTTTGGAGGGTTGGTTGCTGGGAAGTAAGGTATCTGATTTTACAGGATTGTATAATTTGATGATGAGAGAACAGATTTTAAATAACTGTCAAAACCAGCAACTGCATCAACACTTGGTTGACTCTGATCTGACCTCTCCCCAAGAATTGGGAAAGAAGGCAGACAAATGGGTCAGAACCAGGGTTAAGCAAAAGAACCAGAACCAGGGCCAAGGGGGTGATCAGAAGAAAACAGACCAAAAGGGTGGAGATCAGAAACCTAAAGACCAGAAGTCTTCAACAGGGCCCCAAACTACTGCTAAGGAGGGTGGGTCCCAACAGTCCAAGAAGAAGAAAGAAGGTCAGAAGAAACCCTGGTGCAATCATTGTAAAAATACAACTCACTGGACTAGTGATTGCAAAAAGGGTGGAGCCCCCAACACTGTTGCCCCTAAGGCACCTGCTCCCAGTACTACTGTTAGCAGTGTTGGTCCCCAGACAAAGGGTGTAGTGGGAATCACTATGGGAACTGAAGGAGATTCTGACTTAGACAGAACCCTTACACAGGCAGTCTTGATCTGTGATGGGGACATTGATTTGTCCCTGACTGTGAGCCCCAGTAACCTGGGCAAGTACAGACAGACTCCTTTAATTAATGACAAAGTGGCTCAAGCCTACAGGGACACATGTGCCAGTGTCACTATGGTGACACCAGGCTTTGTGGATCCTGGACAGTACATACCAGGTGAGAACTACCTGGTGACCAATGCCAGCAATGCCACTACTTCACATAGTGTGGCAGTTGTTAACTTCTCATGGGGAGGGGTAACTGGCCTCAAAAGGGTTGTGGTTAGTGCAGACCTCCCAGTAGAATGTTTGTTGGGCAATGACCTAGAGAGTTCTCTATGGTCAGAAGTGGAGTACAGGACTCATGCAGAGATGTTAGGTATATCATCACATGTCCTTGCTGTGACCAGGTCACAGGCCAAAAAGTGCCTCACTGAACCACAGGTCTTGGATCCTGGAACAATGGACCAAGCACCTACCAAGAAGAAGAACAGGAGGGTCAAGGCTGTGCCTTCCCCCCTGCCTCAGAGTGATGATCAGCCTTCCCAGGAAGCTGATCTAGAGGACCCTGAAGGAACTGTCCCTGAAGAGCTTGAACCTGATCAGGTTGAGTTTCTGGGGACAGGGGGACCTTCAAGGGCTGACTTGAGGCAGGCTCAGTTATCCTGTCCCTCTCTTGAACCCCTCAGACAGCTGGCTGCTGCTGAGGCTGCTGGGAATGCTCAAGGTACCCATAAAGTGTATTGGGATGAAGGGCTCCTTTATTCAGAGGCTAGAGACCCCAAGCCTGGTGCAACCAGGAGGTTGGTCATACCTCTGCAATTTAGGGGCTTCCTTCTTACCTTGGCCCATGATATTCCTTTAGCAGGACACCTAGGCCAGAACAAGACCTGGGACAGACTTGTCCCTCACTTTCACTGGCCTCATATGAATGAAGATACAAAGGAGTTTTGTCGCTCCTGTGTTACCTGCCAAGCCAGTGGCAAATCAGGTGGCACAACAAAGGCCCCCCTGATACCACTACCTGTGGTGGGGGTTCCCTTTGAAAGAGTGGGAATAGACATAGTGGGTCCCATGGATCCTCCCACTGCATCTGGGCACAGATTTATACTGGTGGTAGTGGATCATGCCACCAGGTATCCAGAGGCAATTCCCCTTAGGACCACTACAGCTCCTGTTGTGGCCAGGGCCCTGCTGGGAGTATTCTCCAGAGTGGGGTTTCCTAAGGAGGTAGTATCTGACAGAGGTACCAACTTTATGTCAGGATACTTGACAGCTATGTGGAAGGAATGTGGTGTCAACTACAAGTTCACCACCCCTTATCACCCACAATGCAATGGGCTTGTTGAGAGATTCAACAAGACCCTAAAGGGTATGATCAAAGGATTACCTGAAAAGCTCAGGCGAAGATGGGATATCCTTCTACCCTGCCTTCTGTTTGCTTACAGAGAGGTCCCACAAAAAGGAGTTGGCTACAGCCCCTTTGAATTGTTGTTTGGGCACCCTGTGAGAGGCCCACTGTGTTTGGTGAAGGAAGGATGGGAGTTACCTCTCAAAAAGCCTAAGCTAGACATAGTGGACTATGTACTTGGTCTCCGCTCCAGGATGGCTGAGTATATGGAGAAGGCATCTAAAAACCTTGAGGCAAGCCAGGCCTTACAGAAAACTTGGCATGACCAAAAGGCTGTCTTGGTTGAGTATCAGCCAGGACAGAAGGTATGGGTGTTGGAGCCAGTGGCCCCAGCAGCACTCCAAGACAAATGGTCTGGACCCCATACAATCCTGGAAAAGAAGGGAGAGGTCACCTACTTGGTCGACCTAGGAACTCCCAGGAGTCCCCACAGGGTACTCCATGTTAACAGGCTTAAAGCATATGTTGACAGGGCAGACATGGGCTTGCTCATGGCTACAGATGAGGGACAGGAGGAAGAGAGTGACCCTCTCCCAGACCTGTTGTCTCAGAACCCTGAAGATGGCTCAGTTGAAGGAGTGACCCTTGGAGGCAACCTCACTGCCCATCAGCAGACTGAATGTAGACAGGTTCTACAATCATTTTCACATATGTTTTCCTTGATACCTAGTCAAACTGACTGGTGTACCCATGTTGTGGACACTGGTGACAGTCTGCCTGTAAAGAACAAACTTTACAGACAACCTGACCACGTCAGGGACTGTATAAAGGCTGAGGTACATAAAATGCTGGAATTAGGTGTTATTGAACCCTCAGAGAGCCCCTGGGCTAGCCCAGTGGTTCTGGTCCCCAAACCTCACACCAAAGATGGCAAGAGAGAGATGAGGTTCTGTGTGGACTACAGAGGACTCAATGCTGTCACCAGGACAGATGCACACCCTATTCCAAGGGCAGATGAGCTCATAGACAAACTAGCTTCTGCAAAGTTTTTGAGCACATTTGACTTGACAGCTGGCTATTGGCAAATCAGGTTAGCTGAGGAGTCTAAGGCCAAAACAGCATTCTCAACCCCAGGTGGGCATTATCAGTTTGTGGTGATGCCCTTTGGTCTGAAGAATGCACCTGCCACCTTCCAAAGGCTGGTGAACCAAGTCCTTACTGGGTTGGATGACTTTTGCGCAGCATATCTTGATGACATTGCTGTCTTTAGTTCCACCTGGGAGGATCACCTGATCCACCTGAAGAAGGCTCTTGAGGCTCTGCAAAGGGCAGGCCTCACTATCAAGGCTACTAAGTGCCAGATAGGGCAGAGTAAGGTTGTATATTTGGGCCACCTTGTAGGTGGAGGCCAAGTTCAACCACTGGAGAGTAAGATACAATCCATCAAGGACTGGTCCCCTCCAACCACCCAGACTCAAGTTCGAGCTTTCTTGGGCTTGACTGGGTATTACAGGAAGTTTGTTAAGAACTATGGGTCCATTGTGACTCCTCTTAATGATCTGACATCCAAGAAGATGCCCAAAAAGGTTCAGTGGACAGTAAGCTGTCAAAAGGCATTTGATGACCTGAAGGAGGCCATGTGCTCTGCACCTATCCTGAAAAGTCCTGACTACTCCAAAGAGTTTATTGTCCAAACAGATGCTTCTGAGTTGGGTGTGGGAGCTGTGCTGTCACAACTTAATGTAGATGGTCAAGACCAACCCATTGCTTTTATTAGCAGAAGGTTGACCCCCAGAGAGAAGAATTGGTCAGCTATTGAGAGGGAGGCCTTTGCTGTGGTGTGGGCCCTGAAGAAGCTGAGGCCATACTTGTTTGGCACTCACTTCAAGATTCAGACCGACCATAAGCCCCTCTTGTGGCTAAATCAGATGAAGGGTGAAAACCCCAAACTGCTTAGGTGGTCCATTTCCCTACAGGGGATGGACTTTACAGTGGAGCACCGGCCAGGTACTGACCATGGGAATGCAGATGGTCTCTCCAGGTACTTCCACTTAGGACATGAAGACGAGACTGGTCAAGGCTAGTTTAATGTCCCAGCGTTTGGGGGGGGGTTGTGTAGGAGAGTAGGGTCTGCTATCCTATGGTCACCCCAAATTTTTGCTTTTTGCTTCACTGGTTTTTGACATATTGAGGCTGTGGGCCTGCCAATCAGACCCCCAGCCTGCTGTTCTCTCTACTAAATTACAACTATGCACCCTAGGTGCATAACCAATTGGAAGTGGATCACCCTGTCAGCCCCTGTACCAGTGTACACTAGGTACCCAGGGCATTGGTGTACCCAAGGCCTGCCAAGGGCTGCAGCATGTATTATGCCACCCCAGGCTTGGCCTAACAATTTGACACAACTGGCTGATCACTCAGCTGGGGTAAGTTGGTGTAATCACCTCTTACTTAGGTGTAGTATACCTATACCTAACCTTAAATGGGACACCTGGTAACCTATAAGTCACTCCTATGGCAGGCCTTAACAATCCTGAAGGCAGAGTGCTTGGTTCCATGTGAGATGGTGCTCTGGCATGAGCTGAGCCTGTCTGCAGTGGTCGGAACAACTTCCTTCTACTGTTTCCAGATATCGTCATACCATATACTCTTAAGTGCATTATGAACCTCGCGGTTAAATGCTATCTTTGGTTTGGCTTTATCAAAACATGTCGAGTAAGGTGTCATACGAATTGGAATACTAACCCCTCGCCAATTCTGGCGACGGGGTTAGCATTCCACCCTTCTAGAGGGACACGACATGTACAGTACCTGAAACCCGGGTAAAATCAGACATAGCCTCAGCTCCACAAAATGGATGCTGCCACCACAGACACAAGTCTGCCCTCCTGCTGCTGGGAGTCCTTCCAGCTTGGGAGGTGTGGACAAAGGGTTTCCTGCCAGGGGAGGTGCATGCACCACCCCAGACAGGATTTTGTGTATTGGTCAGGTAGGGCTTGAAAGAAACCAGACATGCCTGTGGCTCACAAGGAGCCTCGGTGCATATGCCAGTTCAAACCGGTCCTGGGGCACACCAGTCCCGGGCCTGGGGCGAGCTGGACAAAGGATTGGGGGTGTAACCACCCCCCTTCCTGGTCCCACCCATAGGGAGGGACCTAGCAGGTAGTCCGGCCCCTAGAATCCGCTTAAAGGTAGGAGCTGTGTCCTAAGACTTCAGACATCCTGGAATCAACTTGAAACTAAGAAGAAGACGGGAACTTCGACATTCTGCTGCACAGAAGACTGAAGAAAATCTCCCCTGTGGTCAGGGAGTGACCACCTTGCTAACGCAAGCACCATCCAGCGAATCACCGTCTGCTTTGCCGCCGCCTCCCGCCGGAGCCCGAGCCCAGAGACTGACAAGACCTGGACCTCCAGACCTCTCACCGCCCGATCCACAGTCCCTGCAAAGAGGAGACCCGTGGAGGCACCGAGACACGTGGAGCCAGCCATCTTGGAACGACTACGACAAGCTGACCAGTGCAACAACCGAGGCTCCCTCCAAGTTGTGCTTTGGGTCCTGAGAAGCCCAACCCTCGAGCAGCATCTGCACCAAAGGTGAGCCCTCCAGCATCTCCACGATCTGCGTGGGGCCCTTCTGCATTTTGCCACTCGACGCGCCTAACCGGTTGCTGGCCCGCTGGCTAGTGGCCATCTTGGCGACGAAATCTACGACAAACACCGCTGGTCTGGTTGCTCCAGACTGGCCCTTGCTCCCCTCCAAAGGAGCAATCCCTCTGACCTTGCTGGTCAGAACCAACAGCTGATTTCCGAATCCTCCTGCAATTGCTTTTGCCAAGGCTTGTTTGCTTCGATCAAGTCGCCGACACCGCCGACAGCGAGAGCCTGCGTGGGACAGCTCGTGAGCCGACTCCTGGACGTCGTCGACCTTCAGGGACCACGTGGCTGCGGAGACAAGCTACCCCTCATCACCTGTTTGCACCCGACATCGCCTGGTACCCACCTGGTGCCACGCTGGTCACTGGCTAGTGACTGTGAACACTGTCCCCTCTGCTTACAGGTCTTCAACATCTCCGATCCACTCTTGGATCCACTGCATCTCTTCCCGACCGACCGCCTGCAGCATCTTTGTCCCAGGCTCAACGGAACAGATAGAAGAAACCCGACGCACTTTGAGGCCTATGCACCCGCTTCCTGTGGGTGAGGTAAAGCTGGTACTCCGGTGCCCATGTGTAGTAATACATCTCTAGTGCCTGTGTTCCAAATCTTAAGTTCCTAGGTCATCCGGAAGATTCCTTTTGCAGTAACTTTGTACTTTTTACGCACCCATTGAAACCTATGGGAGCACGCGTGTGACTATTTGCTCTGCACACGCCACCCGTGGACCTCCTGGTCACTAACTGACGTTAGCTCCTTGTAGGCCCAGCGATTCCAGAGGCCCTAGGCCTTTTCCCTTTTCTGTTCGTGGTACTTATACCACTATTTTAGTATATGGTTTGAGTGGCCACCAGGGCCTATCCATATAAAGTGCAACTTCTGTGTATTCTGTGATAATCTTGTTTGACGATTTGTGCTCCTGTGCTCATAAAGAGACTAGGGGTTACTTTGAGAAATAAATACATATATATTTTGAATATATATCTGTGTGGTGTCCTTTCATTGGTATAAAAGGGGGTTACTATTGGTAAAACAGCTTGCTTAACACGCATCACGAGTTTAGCCTCAAAGACTGCTTAGCCTACGCTACCACTAGGGCAGCTAGTCCAAAAAGGTTGACTTACAACCACACCATAAGGGTTGCTTGGCATGGTACAAGGTGGTCACTAGAACTAGTGAACAGCATATACCAGGCCAACTTCTCACAGTCAGCCTTATCTCCCTTCGTTTGGGGGGGGGTTGTGTAGGAAGGTGGATATCTGACTATGGTTACCCCCAAATTTTTGCCTAGTGTCTAGCTGGTTTTTCGACTTAGTTGGCCTGAGATCCTGCCATTCAGGCTCTCAGGCTATCTGCTCTCTCTGTAAAATGGACTCCATGTACCCTAGGTACATACCCAATTGGTTGGATCACCCTGTCAGCCCCTGTACCAGTGTACACTAGGTACCCAGGGCATTGGTGTACCCAAGGCCTGCCAAGGGCTGCAGCATGTATTATGCCACCCCAGGCTTGGCCTAACAATTTGACACAACTGGCTGATCACTCAGCTGGGGTAAGTTGGTGTAATCACCTCTTACTTAGGTGTAGTATACCTATACCTAACCTTAAATGGGACACCTGGTAACCTATAAGTCACTCCTATGGCAGGCCTTAACAATCCTGAAGGCAGAGTGCTTGGTTCCATGTGAGATGGTGCTCTGGCATGAGCTGAGCCTGTCTGCAGTGGTCGGAACAACTTCCTTCTACTGTTTCCAGATATCGTCATACCATATACTCTTAAGTGCATTATGAACCTCGCGGTTAAATGCTATCTTTGGTTTGGCTTTATCAAAACATGTCGAGTAAGGTGTCATACGAATTGGAATACTAACCCCTCGCCAATTCTGGCGACGGGGTTAGCATTCCACCCTTCTAGAGGGACACGACATGTACAGTGCCTGAAACCCGGGTAAAATCAGACATAGCCTCAGCTCCACAAAATGGATGCTGCCACCACAGACACAAGTCTGCCCTCCTGCTGCTGGGAGTCCTTCCAGCTTGGGAGGTGTGGACAAAGGGTTTCCTACCAGGGGAGGTGCGTGCACCACCCCAGACAGGATTTTGTGTATTGGTCAGGTAGGGCTTGAAAGAAACCAGACATGCCTGTGGCTCACAAGGAGCCTCGGTGCATATGCCAGTTCAAACCGGTCCTGGGGCACACCAGTCCCGGGCCTGGGGCGAGCTGGACAAAGGATTGGGGGTGTAACCACCCCCCTTCCTGGTCCCACCCATAGGGAGGGACCTAGCAGGTAGTCCGGCCCCTAGAATCCGCTTAAAGGTAGGAGCTGTGTCCTAAGACTTCAGACATCCTGGAATCAACTTGAAACTAAGAAGAAGACGGGAACTTCGACATTCTGCTGCACAGAAGACTGAAGAAAATCTCCCCTGTGGTCAGGGAGTGACCACCTTGCTAACGCAAGCACCATCCAGCGAATCACCGTCTGCTTTGCCGCCGCCTCCCGCCGGAGCCCGAGCCCAGAGACTGACAAGACCTGGACCTCCAGACCTCTCACCGCCCGATCCACAGTCCCTGCAAAGAGGAGACCCGTGGAGGCACCGAGACACGTGGAGCCAGCCATCTTGAAACGACTACGACAAGCTGACCAGTGCAACAACCGAGGCTCCCTCCAAGTTGTGCTTTGGGTCCTGAGAAGCCCAACCCTCGAGCAGCATCTGCACCAAAGGTGAGCCCTCCAGCATCTCCACGATCTGCGTGGGGCCCTTCTGCATTTTGCCACTCGACGCGCCTAACCGGTTGCTGGCCCGCTGGCTAGTGGCCATCTTGGCGACGAAATCTACGACAAACACCGCTGGTCTGGTTGCTCCAGACTGGCCCTTGCTCCCCTCCAAAGGAGCAATCCCTCTGACCTTGCTGGTCAGAACCAACAGCTGATTTCCGAATCCTTCTACAATTGCTTTTGCCAAGGCTTGTTTGCTTCAATCAAGTCGCCGACACCGCCGACAGCGAGAGCCTGCGTGGGACAGCTCGTGAGCCGACTCCTGGACGTCGTCGACCTTCAGGGACCACGTGGCTGCGGAGACAAGCTACCCCTCATCACCTGTTTGCACCCGACATCGCCTGGTACCCACCTGGTGCCACGCTGGTCACTGGCTAGTGACTGTGAACACTGTCCCCTCTGCTTACAGGTCTTTAACATCTCCGATCCACTCTTGGATCCACTGCATCTCTTCCCGACCGACCGCCTGCAGCATCTTGGTCCCAGGCTCAACGGAACAGATAGAAGAAACCCGACGCACTTTGAGGCCTATGCACCCGCTTCCTGTGGGTGAGGTAAAGCTGGTACTCCGGTGCCCATGTGTAGTAATACATCTCTAGTGCCTGTGTTCCAAATCTTAAGTTCCTAGGTCATCCGGAAGATTCCTTTTGCAGTAACTTTGTACTTTTTACGCACCCATTGAAACCTATGGGAGCACGCGTGTGACTATTTGCTCTGCACACGCCACCCGTGGACCTCCTGGTCACTAACTGACGTTAGCTCCTTGTAGGCCCAGCGATTCTAGAGGCCCTAGGCCTTTTCCCTTTTCTGTTCGTGGTACTTATACCACTATTTTAGTATATGGTTCGAGTGGCCACCAGGGCCTATCCATATAAAGTGCAACTTCTGTGTATTCTGTTATAATCTTGTTTGACGATTTGTGCTCCTGTGCTCATAAAGAGACTAGGGGTTACTTTGAGAAATAAATACATATATATTTTGAATATATATCTGTGTGGTGTCCTTTCATTGGTATAAAAGGGGGTTACTATTGGTAAAACAGCCTGCTTAACACGCATCACGAGTTTAGCCTCAAAGACTGCTTAGCCTACGCTACCACTAGGGCAGCTAGTCCGAAAAGGTTGACTTACAACCACACCATAAGGGTTGCTTGGCATGGTACAAGGTGATCACTTTTACTAGTGAGCATCATATACCAGGCCAACTTCTCACAACTACTTTCTGTATCCTCACCACTTTCCTCCCCTGTAGTATGGTTCTCATCTAAGGGATGGCTATTGGAACTGGGTACCTCTGTAGTATCTTCAGAAGGGGGGCCTCCTGTTCCTGACCCTAAGGGGGCTAACTGGGAAGCTTTCTTGAGTGCTCTCTGATTCTCATCATTCTGTAAGAGCTCTCTGAGCTCAGCAGAGTTTGGGTTCTTGGGCTGTTTAAGGCCTCTAAGAGTTGCCAAATGCCTGAGCTCATTCTGATTAAGGGTAGCAAAGCTGGATGGTGCCCTCTGGGGGTCACTCTCAACAGAGATGGGTACAGTGGACCCCTCTGCCCCGGCCATTGCTCTTAAGTGTGGGTGGATGTGTTGCAATCTACCTACACTTGTGTTTACCTACTAAACCTATCTAGTAGTTGTAGTCAGGGTGTGCTACTCCCTTTGCTCTACAACAACTAAGTTCAGTAGAACTTATGTATATCTAATCTTGTTTTATATGTACCTACAGGTACCTATGTGATCTTTCAATTGGTAACCAAGAGATTACAATGGTAAAACACAGCAAGCTCAAATCCAACCGCTGCTCACCAATGTGAGAAGTTGGCCTGGTATATGATGCTCACTAGTTAAAGTGATCACCTTGTACCATGCCAAGCAACCCTTATGGTGTGGTTGTAAGTCAACCTTTTCGGACTAGCTGCCCTAGTGGTAGCGTAGGCTAAGCAGTCTTTGAGGCTAAACTCGTGAAGCGTGTTAAGCCAGCTGTTTCACCAAATGTAACCCCCTTTTATACCAATGAAAGGACACCACACAGATATATATTCAAAATATATATGTATTTATTTCTCAAAGTAACCCCTAGTCTCTTTATGAGCACAGGAGCACAAATCGTCAAACAAGATTATCACAGAATACACAGAAGTTGCACGTTATATGGATAGGCCCTGGTGGCCACTCAAACCATATACTAAAATAGTGGTATAAGTACCACGAACAGAAAAGGGAAAAGGCCTAGGGCCTCTAGAATCGCTGGGCCTACAAGGAGCTAACGTCAGTTAGTGACCAGGAGGTCCACGGGTGGCGTGTGCAGAGCAAATAGTCACACGCGTGCTCCCATAGGTTTCAATGGGTGCGTAAAAAGTACAAAGTTACTGCAAAGAGGATCTTCCGGATGGACTAGGAACTCAAGATTTGGAACACAGGCACTAGAGATGTAATACTACACTTGGGCACAGGTGTGCCAGCTTTACCTCACCCACAGGAAGCGGGTGCATAGGCCTCGAAGTGCGTCGGGTTTCTTCTATCTGTTCCGTGGAGCTTGAAGACAAAGATGCTGCAGGCGGTCGGTCCGGGAGAGATGCAGTGGATCCAAGAGTGGATCGGAGATGTTGAAGACCTGTAAGCAGAGGGGACAGTGTTCACAGTCACTAGCCAGTGACCAGCGTGGCACCAGGTGGGTACCAGGCGATGTCGGGTGCAAACAGGTGATGAGGGGTAGCTTGTCTCCGCAGCCACGTGGTCCCTGAAGGTCGACGACGTCCAGGAGTCGGCTCACGAGCTGTCCCACGCAGGCTCTCGCTGTCGGCGGTGTCGGCGACTTGATCGAAGCAAACAAGCCTTGGCAAAAGCAATTGTAGAAGGATTCGGAAATCAGCTGTTGGTTCTGACCAGCAAGGTCAGAGGGATTGCTCCTTTGGAGGGGAGCAAGGGCCAGTCTGGAGCAACCAGACCAGCGGTGTTTGTCGTAGATTTCGTCGCCAAGATGGCCACTAGCCAGCGGGCCAGCAACCGGTTAGGCGCGTCGAGTGGCAAAATGCAGAAGGGCCCCACGCAGATCGTGGAGATGCTGGAGGGCTCACCTTTGGTGCAGATGCTGCTCGAGGGTTGGGCTTCTCAGGACCCAAAGCACAACTTGGAGGGAGCCTCGGTTGTTGCACTTGTCAGCTTGTCGTAGTCGTTCCAAGGTGGCTGGCTCCACGTGTCTCGGTGCCTCCACGGGTCTCCTCTTTTCAGGGACTGTGGATCGGGCGGTGAGAGGTCTGGAGGTCCAGGTCTTGTCAGTCTCTGGGCTCGGGCTCCGGCGGGAGGCGGCGGCAAAGCAGACGTTGATGCGCTGGATGGTGCTTGCGTTAGCAAGGTGGTCACTCCCTGACCACAGGGGAGATTTTCTTCAGTCTTCTGTGCAGCAGAATGTCGAAGTTCCCGTCTTCTTCTTAGTTTCAAGTTGATTCCAGGATGTCTGAAGTCTTAGGACACAGCTCCTACCTTTAAGCGGATTCTAGGGGCCGGACTACCTGCTAGGTCCCTCCCTAAGGGTGGGACCAGGAAGGGGGGTGGTTACACCCCCAATCCTTTGTCCAGCTCGCCCCAGGCCCGGGACTGGTGTGCCCCAGGACCGGTTTGAACTGGCATATGCACCGAGGCTCCTTGTGAGCCACAGGCATGTCTGGTTTCTTTCAAGCCCTACCTGACCAATACACAAAATCCTGTCTGGGGTGGTGCACGCACCTCCCCTGGCAGGAAACCCTTTGTCCACACCTCCCAAGCTGGAAGGACTCCCAGCAGCAGGAGGGCAGACTTGTGTCTGTGGTGGCAGCATCCATTTTGTGGAGCTGAGGCTATGTCTGATTTTACCCGGTGTTGGAAGGCGGACCCCGAGGAGTCGGTGAGACCACCAAGGGGGGCCCTCGCACTGCACGAAGTAGCCGAGCGCTGCCGAGAAGTCTCCTGAGAGATCCTTCTCCTATCACGTACTAGCACAGTAACACCACCACACCGGACTCAAGGAGGTTGTCTCAAGACAAGCAATTCTTTATCATCAATAAAAGGTTACGAGTTCAATATTTACACGAAGGGATCGAGGGATCCACCAAAAGTCTCAATGTCTCTTTGGAAGGGTAGGGGTAGCGGGACAGTCTTTGGCAGGAATGTGGTACGAGGGTACCTGGGGCCCAGTTCTTATCCTCAAGCTGGAGGACCTCCGATCTCGGAGGGGTCGAGCCGCGACGGCGTCAGCAGGGCTCTGGCGTACAGTTCGTGGAGAGCCGCGATTCAATCAGCAGGGCTCTCAAGATGGTTTCTGCTCAGCTCGAGCCGCGACGTCGTCAGCAGGGCTCCGAGGAAGGTCTCAGCGAGGTGGGGCCGCGACGGCGTCTGCAGGGCTCCGATGTTCCAGGTGGTTCAGGAAAGGTTCACAAGAGGGAGCCGCGACGCAGTCAGCAGGGCTCGTGATGGTTCCGACAAGAGTTCTTCTCCGTAGGGTCAGCCGCGATTCGATCAGCAGGGCTCTCGACTCCGGGATACAACTGCCGAGCTGTGGTGGGGTCGCCCCAGATATAGGTCTGGAGCCCTTTGATGTCCGGACCCTTGCGCCCGAGGGGGCGGAGTGGCCGGGTGGAGGTGGCCAGACGCCCAGCAGGAGAGGCGCCAGGCCCATGGGAGTTTGCAGGGCGATCACACCTCGAGAGGGGAGGACAGTTGGGGGTCCCAACGATACCGTCCTCCGCCGGGGGCGATGAATGGTTCCTGCGGCACCCCCTGGCCAGTCCGTGGTGCCTCGAGGTCGGGGCTTCGCTGGGGTCGAGGCCGGGTTGAGCGGGGTCGCGCCGGCTGGTGTACGGGGTGACGTAGATGCCAACAAGATGGCGGAGCCATGAGGAGCATGCGACCACGTGCAGTTCCAGGTGAAGGGCCTTGGAGCAGTTCAGACGGGTGGCCCGTGAAGGCCGGGGCGGGGAACGGCCACAGTCCAGGGGTGTGAGAAGTTGGCCTGGTATATGCTGTTCACTAGTTCTAGTGACCACCTTGTACCATGCCAAGCAACCCTTATGGTGTGGTTGTAAGTCAACCTTTTTGGACTAGCTGCCCTAGTGGTAGCGTAGGCTAAGCAGTCTTTGAGGCTAAACTCGTGAAGCGTGTTAAGCCAGCTGTTTTACCAAATGCAACCCCCTTTTATACCAATGAAAGGACACCACACAGATATATATTCAAAATATATATGTATTTATTTCTCAAAGTAACCCCTAGTCTCTTTATGAGCACAGGAGCACAAATCGTCAAACAAGATTATCACAGAATACACAGAAGTTGCACTTTATATGGATAGGCCCTGGTGGCCACTCGAACCATATACTAAAATAGTGGTATAAGTACCACGAACAGAAAAGGGAAAAGGCCTAGGGCCTCTAGAATCGCTGGGCCTACGAGGAGCTAACGTCAGTTAGTGACCAGGAGGTCCACGGGTGGCGTGTGCAGAGCAAATAGTCACACGCGGGCTCCCATAGGTTTCAATGGGTGCGTAAAAAGTACAAAGTTACTGCAAAAGGAATCTTCCGGATGACCTAGGAACTTAAGATTTGGAACACAGGCACTAGAGATGTATTACTACACATGGGCACCGGAGTACCAGCTTTACCTCACCCACAGGAAGCGGGTGCATAGGCCTCAAAGTGCGTCGGGTTTCTTCTATCTGTTCCGTTGAGCCTGGGACAAAGATGCTGCAGGCGGTCGGTCGGGAAGAGATGCAGTGGATCCAAGAGTGGATCGGAGATGTTGAAGACCTGTAAGCAGAGGGGACAGTGTTCACAGTCACTAGCCAGTGACCAGCGTGGCACCAGGTGGGTACCAGGCGATGTCGGGTGCAAACAGGTGATGAGGGGTAGCTTGTCTCCGCAGCCACGTGGTCCCTGAAGGTCGACGACGTCCAGGAGTCGGCTCACGAGCTGTCCCACGCAGGCTCTCGCTGTCGGCGGTGTCGGCGACTTGATCGAAGCCAACAAGCCTTGGCAAAAGCAATTGCAGGAGGATTCGGAAATCAGCTGTTGGTTCTGACCAGCAAGGTCAGAGGGATTGCTCCTTTGGAGGGGAGCAAGGGCCAGTCTGGAGCAACCAGACCAGCGGTGTTTGTCGTAGATTTCGTCGCCAAGATGGCCACTAGCCAGCGGGCCAGCAACCGGTTAGGCGCGTCGAGTGGCAAAATGCAGAAGGGCCCCACGCAGGTCGTGGAGATGCTGGAGGGCTCACCTTTGGTGCAGATGCTGCTCGAGGGTTGGGCTTCTCAGGACCCAAAGCACAACTTGGAGGGAGCCTCGGTTGTTGCACTGGTCAGCTTGTCGTAGTCGTTCCAAGATGGCTGGCTCCACGTGTCTCGGTGCCTCCACGGGTCTCCTCTTTGCAGGGACTGTGGATCGGGCGGTGAGAGGTCTGGAGGTCCAGGTCTTGTCAGTCTCTGGGCTCGGGCTCCGGCGGGAGGCGGCGGCAAAGCAGACGGTGATTCGCTGGATGGTGCTTGCGTTAGCAAGGTGGTCACTCCCTGACCACAGGGGAGATTTTCTTCAGTCTTCTGTGCAGCAGAATGTCGAAGTTCCCGTCTTCTTCTTAGTTTCAAGTTGATTCCAGGATGTCTGAAGTCTTAGGACACAGCTCCTACCTTTATTCGGATTCTAGGGGCCGGACTACCTGCTAGGTCCCTCCCTATGGGTGGGACCAGGAAGGGGGGTGGTTACACCCCCAATCCTTTGTCCAGCTCGCCCCGGGCCCGGGACTGGTGTGCCCCAGGACCGGTTTGAACTGGCATATGCACCGAGGCTCCTTGTGAGCCACAGGCATGTCTGGTTTCTTTCAAGCCCTACCTGACCAATACACAAAATCCTGTCTGGGGTGGTGCACGCACCTCCCCTGGCAGGAAACCCTTTGTCCACACCTCCCAAGCTGGAAGGACTCCCAGCAGCAGGAGGGCAGACTTGTGTCTGTGGTGGCAGCATCCATTTTGTGGAGCTGAGGCTATGTCTGATTTTACCCGGGTTTCAGGTACTGTACATGTCGTGTCCCTCTAGAAGGGTGGAATGCTAACCCCGTCGCCAGAATTGGCGAGGGGTTAGTATTCCAATTCGTATGACACCTTACTCGACATGTTTTGATAAAGCCAAACCAAAGATAGCATTTAACCGCGAGGTTCATAATGCACTTAAGAGTATATGGTATGACGATATCTGGAAACAGCAGAAGGAAGTTGTTCCGACCACTGCAGACAGGCTCAGCTCATGCCAGAGCACCATCTCACATGGAACCAAGCACTCTGCCTTCAGGATTGTTAAGGCCTGCCATAGGAGTGACTTAGAGGTTACCAGGTGTCCCATTTAAGGTTAGGTATAGGTATACTACACCTAAGTAAGAGGTGATTACACCAACTTACCCCAGCTGAGTGATCAGCCAGTTGTGTCAGATTGTTAGGCCAAGCCTGGGGTGGCATAATACATGCTGCAGCCCCTGGCAGGCCTTGGGTACACCAATGCCCTGGGTACCTAGTGTACACTGGTACAGGGGCTGACAGGGTGATCCACTTCCAATTGGTTATGCACCTAGGGTGCATAGTTTTAATTTAGTAGAGAGAACAGCAGGCTGGGGGTCTGATTGGCAGGCCCACAGCCTCAATATGTCAAAAACCAGTGAAGCAAAAAGCAAAAATTTGGGGTGACCATAGGATAGCAGACCCTACTCTCCTACACAACCCCCCCCCAAACGCTGGGACATTAAACTAGCCTTGACCAGTCTCGTCTTCATGTCCTAAGTGGAAGTACCTGGAGAGACCATCTGCATTCCCATGGTCAGTACCTGGCCGGTGCTCCACTGTAAAGTCCATCCCCTGTAGGGAAATGGACCACCTAAGCAGTTTGGGGTTTTCACCCTTCATCTGATTTAGCCACAAGAGGGGCTTATGGTCGGTCTGAATCTTGAAGTGAGTGCCAAACAAGTATGGCCTCAGCTTCTTCAGGGCCCACACCACAGCAAAGGCCTCCCTCTCAATAGCTGACCAATTCTTCTCTCTGGGGGTCAACCTTCTGCTAATAAAAGCAATGGGTTGGTCTTGACCATCTACATTAAGTTGTGACAGCACAGCTCCCACACCCAACTCAGAAGCATCTGTTTGGACAATAAACTCTTTGGAGTAGTCAGGACTTTTCAGGATAGGTGCAGAGCACATGGCCTCCTTCAGGTCATCAAATGCCTTTTGACAGCTTACTGTCCACTGAACCTTTTTGGGCATCTTCTTGGATGTCAGATCATTAAGAGGAGTCACAATGGACCCATAGTTCTTAACAAACTTCCTGTAATACCCAGTCAAGCCCAAGAAAGCTCGAACTTGAGTCTGGGTGGTTGGAGGGGACCAATCCTTGATGGACTGTATCTTACTCTCCAGTGGTTGAACTTGGCCCCCACCTACAAGGTGGCCCAAATACACAACCTTACTCTGCCCTATCTGGCACTTAGTAGCCTTGATAGTGAGGCCTGCCCTTTGCAGAGCCTCAAGAGCCTTCTTCAGGTGGATCAGGTGATCCTCCCAGGTGGAACTAAAGACAGCAATGTCATCAAGATATGCTGCGCAAAAGTCATCCAACCCAGTAAGGACTTGGTTCACCAGCCTTTGGAAGGTGGCAGGTGCATTCTTCAGACCAAAGGGCATCACCACAAACTGATAATGCCCACCTGGGGTTGAGAATGCTGTTTTGGCCTTAGACTCCTCAGCTAACCTGATTTGCCAATAGCCAGCTGTCAAGTCAAATGTGCTCAAAAACTTTGCAGAAGCTAGTTGGTCTATGAGCTCATCTGCCCTTGGAATAGGGTGTACATCTGTCCTGGTGACAGCATTGAGTCCTCTGTAGTCCACACAGAACCTCATCTCTCTCTTGCCATCTTTGGTGTGAGGTTTGGGGACCAGAACCACTGGGCTAGCCCAGGGGCTCTCTGAGGGTTCAATGACACCTAATTCCAGCATTTTATGTACCTCAGCCTTTATACAGTCCCTGACGTGGTCAGGTTGTCTGTAAAGTTTGTTCTTTACAGGCAGACTGTCACCAGTGTCCACAACATGGGTACACCAGTCAGTTTGACTAGGTATCAAGGAAAACATATGTGAAAATGATTGTAGAACCTGTCTACATTCAGTCTGCTGATGGGCAGTGAGGTTGCCTCCAAGGGTCACTCCTTCAACTGAGCCATCTTCAGGGTTCTGAGACAACAGGTCTGGGAGAGGGTCACTCTCTTCCTCCTGCCCCTCATCTGTAGCCATGAGCAAGCCCATGTCTGCCCTGTCAACATATGCTTTAAGCCTGTTAACATGGAGTACCCTGTGGGGACTCCTGGGAGTTCCTAGGTCCACCAAGTAGGTGACCTCTCCCTTCTTTTCCAGGATTGTATGGGGTCCAGACCATTTGTCTTGGAGTGCTGCTGGGGCCACTGGCTCCAACACCCATACCTTCTGTCCTGGCTGATACTCAACCAAGACAGCCTTTTGGTCATGCCAAGCTTTCTGTAAGGCCTGGCTTGCCTCAAGGTTTTCAGATGCCTTCTCCATATACTCAGCCATCCTGGAGCGGAGACCAAGTACATAGTCCACTATGTCTAGCTTAGGCTTTTTGAGAGGTAACTCCCAGCCTTCCTTCACCAAACACAGTGGGCCTCTCACAGGGTGCCCAAACAACAATTCAAAGGGGCTGTAGCCAACTCCTTTTTGTGGGACCTCTCTGTAAGCAAACAGAAGGCAGGGTAGAAGGATATCCCATCTTCGCCTGAGCTTTTCAGGTAATCCTTTGATCATACCCTTTAGGGTCTTGTTGAATCTCTCAACAAGCCCATTGCATTGTGGGTGATAAGGGGTGGTGAACTTGTAGTTGACACCACATTCCTTCCACATAGCTGTCAAGTATCCTGACATAAAGTTGGTACCTCTGTCAGATACTACCTCCTTAGGAAACCCCACTCTGGAGAATACTCCCAGCAGGGCCCTGGCCACAACAGGTGCTGTAGTGGTCCTAAGGGGAATTGCCTCTGGATACCTGGTGGCATGATCCACTACCACCAGTATAAATCTGTGCCCAGATGCAGTGGGAGGATCCATGGGACCCACTATGTCTATTCCCACTCTTTCAAAGGGGACCCCCACCACAGGTAGTGGTATCAGGGGGGCCTTTGTTGTGCCACCTGATTTGCCACTGGCTTGGCAGGTAACACAGGAGCGACAAAACTCCTTTGTATCTTCATTCATATGAGGCCAGTGAAAGTGAGGGACAAGTCTGTCCCAGGTCTTGTTCTGGCCTAGGTGTCCTGCTAAAGGAATATCATGGGCCAAGGTAAGAAGGAAGCCCCTAAATTGCAGAGGTATGACCAACCTCCTGGTTGCACCAGGCTTGGGGTCTCTAGCCTCTGAATAAAGGAGCCCTTCATCCCAATACACTTTATGGGTACCTTGAGCATTCCCAGCAGCCTCAGCAGCAGCCAGCTGTCTGAGGGGTTCAAGAGAGGGACAGGATAACTGAGCCTGCCTCAAGTCAGCCCTTGAAGGTCCCCCTGTCCCCAGAAACTCAACCTGATCAGGTTCAAGCTCTTCAGGGACAGTTCCTTCAGGGTCCTCTAGATCAGCTTCCTGGGAAGGCTGATCATCACTCTGAGGCAGGGGGGAAGGCACAGCCTTGACCCTCCTGTTCTTCTTCTTGGTAGGTGCTTGGTCCATTGTTCCAGGATCCAAGACCTGAGGTTCAGTGAGGCACTTTTTGGCCTGTGACCTGGTCACAGCAAGGACATGTGATGATATACCTAACATCTCTGCATGAGTCCTGTACTCCACTTCTGACCATAGAGAACTCTCTAGGTCATTGCCCAACAAACATTCTACTGGGAGGTCTGCACTAACCACAACCCTTTTGAGGCCAGTTACCCCTCCCCATGAGAAGTTAACAACTGCCACACTATGTGAAGTAGTGGCATTGCTGGCATTGGTCACCAGGTAGTTCTCACCTGGTATGTACTGTCCAGGATCCACAAAGCCTGGTGTCACCATAGTGACACTGGCACATGTGTCCCTGTAGGCTTGAGCCACTTTGTCATTAATTAAAGGAGTCTGTCTGTACTTGCCCAGGTTACTGGGGCTCACAGTCAGGGACAAATCAATGTCCCCATCACAGATCAAGACTGCCTGTGTAAGGGTTCTGTCTAAGTCAGAATCTCCTTCAGTTCCCATAGTGATTCCCACTACACCCTTTGTCTGGGGACCAACACTGCTAACAGTAGTACTGGGAGCAGGTGCCTTAGGGGCAACAGTGTTGGGGGCTCCACCCTTTTTGCAATCACTAGTCCAGTGAGTTGTATTTTTGCAATGATTGCACCAGGGTTTCTTTTGACCTTCTTTCTTCTTTTTGGACTGTTGTTGGGACCCACCCTCCTTAGCAGTAGTTTGGGGCCCTGTTGAAGACTTCTGGTCTTTAGATTTCTGATCTCCACCCTTTTGGTCTGTTTTCTTCTGATCACCCCCTTGGCCCTGGTTCTGGTTCTTTTGCTTAACCCTGGTTCTGACCCATTTGTCTGCCTTCTTTCCCAATTCTTGGGGAGAGGTCAGATCAGAGTCAACCAAGTGTTGATGCAGTTGCTGGTTTTGACAGTTATTTAAAATCTGTTCTCTCATCATCAAATTATACAATCCTGTAAAATCAGATACCTTACTTCCCAGCAACCAACCCTCCAAAGCCTTAGTGGCACATTCAATGTATTCAGACCAGTCCTGAGTCTGTGTCTTTTGGGTGTCTCTGAACATTAACCTGTACTGCTCAGTGGTTAAGCCTAACCCATCAACTAGAACACTCTTCAGGACTCTGTAGTTTCTGACATCCTCTTCTCTAACAGTGAGGAGTCTGTCTCTGCCTCTTCCCTCAAAGGAGAGCCAGAGGATTGCTGCCCACTGATCTTCAGGAACCTGCTGTACTTTGCAGGCTCTCTCAAGAGCAGTTATCCACTTGTGGATGTCATCCCCACTTTTGTAGGGGGGCACAACCTTAGACAGGTTTCTATTGTCGAAAACCCTATCTTTGTCCTTAGGGACAATGCTGCTACCAGTGGGTATAGACCCACTCTCTTTATGCTGTCTAGCCTTGCTAAGTTTCTCTTCCATCAGGGCTACTTCTAGCTCCTGCTTCCTGATCCTCAGCTGAGCCTCTTGCATCTTGGCCTCATGTTCCCTCCTCTGAGGGGTGGTCATCCTTCTCCTGGAGTGACCCTGAGAGCCTCTAGAGCCATGGGAAGCATTGGAGTCACCTGAGCGATTCCTTTGCCTTCCAAGCCCTGTGTTAAGTCCACTGGGGAGATCCAGTGGGTTGAACCCACTGTCAGTCCCCAATAGCCTTGGTTTAGCTGGGCCAAGTATAACACTTGGCACTGGGCTAGTTCTCCCTTCATCCTCACTACTGTCAGTATCCTTTTCACTCTCATCCTCTGTGGTAGGCATCCCATCTAAGGGGTGACTATTGGGAAGGGGTACTTCAGTGGCATCTTTAGAAGGGGGGCCTCCTGTTCCTGTCCCTAAGGGGGCTAACTGGGAAGCTTTCTTGAGTGCTCTCTGATTCTCATCATTCTGTAAGAGCTCTCTGAGCTCAGCAGAGTTTGGGTTCTTGGGCTGTTTAAGGCCTCTAAGAGTTGCCAAATGCCTGAGCTCATTCTGATTAAGGGTAGCAAAGCTGGATGGTGCCCTCTGGGGGTCACTCTCAACAGAGATGGGTACAGTGGACCCCTCTGCCCCGGCCATTGCTCTTAAGTGTGGGTGGATGTGTTGCAATCTACCTACACTTGGGTTTACCTACTAAACCTATCTAGTAGTTGTAGTCAGGGTGTGCTACTCCCTTTGCTCTACAACAACTAAGTTCAGTAGAACTTAAGTATATCTAATCTTGTTTTATATGTACCTACAGGTACCTATGTGATCTTTCAATTGGTAACCAAGAGATTACAATGGTAAAACACAGCAAGCTCAAATCCAACCGCTGCTCACCAATGTGAGAAGTTGGCCTGGTATATGCTGTTCACTAGTTCTAGTGACCACCTTGTACCATGCCAAGCAACCCTTATGGTGTGGTTGTAAGTCAACCTTTTTGGACTAGCTGCCCTAGTGGTAGCGTAGGCTAAGCAGTCTTTGAGGCTAAACTCGTGAAGCGTGTTAAGCCAGCTGTTTTACCAAATGCAACCCCCTTTGTAGGAAGGTGGATACCTGACTATGGTTACCCCCAAATTTTTGCCTAGTGTCTAGCTGGTTTTTCGACTTAGTTGGCCTGAGATCCTGCTATTCAGGATCTCAGCCTGGCTGTTCTCTCTTTAAAATGGACTCCATGTACCCTAGGTACATACCCAATTGGTTGGATCACCCTGTCAGCCCCTGTACCAGTGTACACTAGGTACCCAGGGCATTGGTGTACCCAAGGCCTGCCAAGGGCTGAAGCATGTATTATGCCACCCCAGGCTTTGCCTAACAATCTGACACAACTGGCTGATCACTCAGCTGGGGTAAGTTGGTGTAATCACCTCTTACTTAGGTGTAGTATACCTATACCTAACCTTAAATGGGACACCTGGTAACCTATAAGTCACTCCTATGGCAGGCCTTAACAATCCTGAAGGCAGAGTGCTTGGTTCCATGTGAGATGGTGCTCTGGCATGAGCTGAGCCTGTCTGCAGTGGTCGGAACAACTTCCTTCTACTGTTTCCAGATATCGTCATACCATATACTCTTAAGTGCATTATGAACCTCGCGGTTAAATGCTATCTTTGGTTTGGCTTTATCAAAACATGTCGAGTAAGGTGTCATACGAATTGGAATACTAACCCCTCACCAATTCTGGCGACGGGGTTAGCATTCCACCCTTCTAGAGGGACACGACATGTACAGTGCCTGAAACCCGGGTAAAATCAGACATAGCCTCAGCTCCACAAAATGGATGCTGCCACCACAGACACAAGTCTGCCCTCCTGCTGCTGGGAGTCCTTCCAGCTTGGGAGGTGTGGACAAAGGGTTTCCTGCCAGGGGAGGTGCGTGCACCACCCCAGACAGGATTTTGTGTATTGGTCAGGTAGGGCTTGAAAGAAACCAGACATGCCTGTGGCTCACAAGGAGCCTCGGTGCATATGCCAGTTCAAACCGGTCCTGGGGCACACCAGTCCCGGGCCTGGGGCGAGCTGGACAAAGGATTGGGGGTGTAACCACCCCCCTTCCTGGTCCCACCCATAGGGAGGGACCTAGCAGGTAGTCCGGCCCCTAGAATCCGAATAAAGGTAGGAGCTGTGTCCTAAGACTTCAGTCATCCTGGAATCAACTTGAAACTAAGAAGAAGACGGGAACTTCGACATTCTGCTGCACAGAAGACTGAAGAAAATCTCCCCTGTGGTCAGGGAGTGACCACCTTGCTAACGCAAGCACCATCCAGCGAATCACCGTCTGCTTTGCCGCCGCCTCCCGCCGGAGCCCGAGCCCAGAGACTGACAAGACCTGGACCTCCAGACCTCTCACCGCCCGATCCACAGTCCCTGAAAAGAGGAGACCCGTGGAGGCACCGAGACACGTGGAGCCAGCCATCTTGGAACGACTACGACAAGCTGACCAGTGCAACAACCGAGGCTCCCTCCAAGTTGTGCTTTGGGTCCTGAGAAGCCCAACCCTCGAGCAGCATCTGCACCAAAGGTGAGCCCTCCAGCATCTCCACGATCTGCGTGGGGCCCTTCTGCATTTTGCCACTCGACGCGCCTAACCGGTTGCTGGCCCGCTGGCTAGTGGCCATCTTGGCGACTTGATCGAAGCAAACAAGCCTTGGCAAAAGCAATTGTTGTAGGCAAGGAGTTTAAGCTGTTGGTTCTGACCAGCAAGGTCAGAGGGATTGCTCCTTTGGAGGGGAGCAAGGGCCAGTCTGGAGCAACCAGACCAGCGGTGTTTGTCGTAGATTTCGTCGCCAAGATGGCCACTAGCCAGCGGGCCAGCAACCGGTTAGGCGCGTCGAGTGGCAAAATGCAGAAGGGCCCCACGCAGATCGTGGAGATGCTGGAGGGCTCACCTTTGGTGCAGATGCTGCTCGAGGGTTGGGCTTCTCAGGACCCAAAGCACAACTTGGAGGGAGCCTCGGTTGTTGCACTGGTCAGCTTGTCGTAGTCGTTCCAAGATGGCTGGCTCCACGTGTCTCGGTGCCTCCACGGGTCTCCTCTTTTCAGGGACTGTGGATCGGGCGGTGAGAGAAAGGACACCACACAGATATATATTCAAAATATATATGTATTTATTTCTCAAAGTAACCCCTAGTCTCTTTATGAGCACAGGAGCACAAATCGTCAAACAAGATTATCACAGAATACACAGAAGTTGCACTTTATATGGATAGGCCCTGGTGGCCACTCGAACCATATACTAAAATAGTGGTATAAGTACCACGAACAGAAAAGGGAAAAGGCCTAGGGCCTCTAGAATCGCTGGGCCTACGAGGAGCTAACGTCAGTTAGTGACCAGGAGGTCCACGGGTGGCGTGTGCAGAGCAAATAGTCACACGCGGGCTCCCATAGGTTTCAATGGGTGCGTAAAAAGTACAAAGTTACTGCAAAAGGAATCTTCCGGATGACCTAGGAACTTAAGATTTGGAACACAGGCACTAGAGATGTATTACTACACATGGGCACCGGAGTACCAGCTTTACCTCACCCACAGGAAGCGGGTGCATAGGCCTCAAAGTGCGTCGGGTTTCTTCTATCTGTTCCGTTGAGCCTGGGACAAAGATGCTGCAGGCGGTCGGTCGGGAAGAGATGCAGTGGATCCAAGAGTGGATCGGAGATGTTGAAGACCTGTAAGCAGAGGGGACAGTGTTCACAGTCACTAGCCAGTGACCAGCGTGGCACCAGGTGGGTACCAGGCGATGTCGGGTGCAAACAGGTGATGAGGGGTAGCTTGTCTCCGCAGCCACGTGGTCCCTGAAGGTCGACGACGTCCAGGAGTCGGCTCACGAGCTGTCCCACGCAGGCTCTCGCTGTCGGCGGTGTCGGCGACTTGATCGAAGCCAACAAGCCTTGGCAAAAGCAATTGCAGGAGGATTCGGAAATCAGCTGTTGGTTCTGACCAGCAAGGTCAGAGGGATTGCTCCTTTGGAGGGGAGCAAGGGCCAGTCTGGAGCAACCAGACCAGCGGTGTTTGTCGTAGATTTCGTCGCCAAGATGGCCACTAGCCAGCGGGCCAGCAACCGGTTAGGCGCGTCGAGTGGCAAAATGCAGAAGGGCCCCACGCAGGTCGTGGAGATGCTGGAGGGCTCACCTTTGGTGCAGATGCTGCTCGAGGGTTGGGCTTCTCAGGACCCAAAGCACAACTTGGAGGGAGCCTCGGTTGTTGCACTGGTCAGCTTGTCGTAGTCGTTCCAAGATGGCTGGCTCCACGTGTCTCGGTGCCTCCACGGGTCTCCTCTTTGCAGGGACTGTGGATCGGGCGGTGAGAGGTCTGGAGGTCCAGGTCTTGTCAGTCTCTGGGCTCGGGCTCCGGCGGGAGGCGGCGGCAAAGCAGACGGTGATTCGCTGGATGGTGCTTGCGTTAGCAAGGTGGTCACTCCCTGACCACAGGGGAGATTTTCTTCAGTCTTCTGTGCAGCAGAATGTCGAAGTTCCCGTCTTCTTCTTAGTTTCAAGTTGATTCCAGGATGTCTGAAGTCTTAGGACACAGCTCCTACCTTTATTCGGATTCTAGGGGCCGGACTACCTGCTAGGTCCCTCCCTATGGGTGGGACCAGGAAGGGGGGTGGTTACACCCCCAATCCTTTGTCCAGCTCGCCCCGGGCCCGGGACTGGTGTGCCCCAGGACCGGTTTGAACTGGCATATGCACCGAGGCTCCTTGTGAGCCACAGGCATGTCTGGTTTCTTTCAAGCCCTACCTGACCAATACACAAAATCCTGTCTGGGGTGGTGCACGCACCTCCCCTGGCAGGAAACCCTTTGTCCACACCTCCCAAGCTGGAAGGACTCCCAGCAGCAGGAGGGCAGACTTGTGTCTGTGGTGGCAGCATCCATTTTGTGGAGCTGAGGCTATGTCTGATTTTACCCGGGTTTCAGGTACTGTACATGTCGTGTCCCTCTAGAAGGGTGGAATGCTAACCCCGTCGCCAGAATTGGCGAGGGGTTAGTATTCCAATTCGTATGACACCTTACTCGACATGTTTTGATAAAGCCAAACCAAAGATAGCATTTAACCGCGAGGTTCATAATGCACTTAAGAGTATATGGTATGACGATATCTGGAAACAGCAGAAGGAAGTTGTTCCGACCACTGCAGACAGGCTCAGCTCATGCCAGAGCACCATCTCACATGGAACCAAGCACTCTGCTTCAGGATTGTTAAGGCCTGCCATAGGAGTGACTTAGAGGTTACCAGGTGTCCCATTTAAGGTTAGGTATAGGTATACTACACCTAAGTAAGAGGTGATTACACCAACTTACCCCAGCTGAGTGATCAGCCAGTTGTGTCAGATTGTTAGGCCAAGCCTGGGGTGGCATAATACATGCTGCAGCCCCTGGCAGGCCTTGGGTACACCAATGCCCTGGGTACCTAGTGTACACTGGTACAGGGGCTGACAGGGTGATCCACTTCCAATTGGTTATGCACCTAGGGTGCATAGTTTTAATTTAGTAGAGAGAACAGCAGGCTGGGGGTCTGATTGGCAGGCCCACAGCCTCAATATGTCAAAAACCAGTGAAGCAAAAAGCAAAAATTTGGGGTGACCATAGGATAGCAGACCCTACTCTCCTACAAGGGGGGTTAAGGACCACGCCACGAGGCCGGGTCCAACACCCGGGTTTCAGGTACTGTACATGTCGTGTCCCTCTAGAAGGGTGGAATGCTAACCCCGTCGCCAGAATTGGCGAGGGGTTAGTATTCCAATTCGTATGACACCTTACTCGACATGTTTTGATAAAGCCAAACCAAAGATAGCATTTAACCGCGAGGTTCATAATGCACTTAAGAGTATATGGTATGACGATATCTGGAAACAGTAGAAGGAAGTTGTTCCGACCACTGCAGACAGGCTCAGCTCATGCCAGAGCACCATCTCACATGGAACCAAGCACTCTGCCTTCAGGATTGTTAAGGCCTGCCATAGGAGTGACTTATAGGTTACCAGGTGTCCCATTTAAGGTTAGGTATAGGTATACTACACCTAAGTAAGAGGTGATTACACCAACTTACCCCAGCTGAGTGATCAGCCAGTTGTGTCAGATTGTTAGGCCAAGCCTGGGGTGGCATAATACATGCTGCAGCCCTTGGCAGGCCTTGGGTACACCAATGCCCTGGGTACCTAGTGTACACTGGTACAGGGGCTGACAGGGTGATCCACTTCCAATTGGTTATGCACCTAGGGTGCATAGTTTTAATTTAGTAGAGAGAACAGCAGGCTGGGGGTCTGATTGGCAGGCCCACAGCCTCAATATGTCAAAAACCAGTGAAGCAAAAAGCAAAAATTTGGGGTGACCATAGGATAGCAGACCCTACTCTCCTACACCACTCCACACACTCCACTGTACTCCACACACTCCACTCCAATCAACACACTTGTTGGACCCGGCCTCGTGGCGTGGTCCTTAACCCCCTGGATTGTGCCCGTTCCCCGCCCCGGCCGTCACGGGCCACCCGTCTGAACTGCACCAAGGCCCTTCACCCGGAGCTGCACGTGGACGCATACTCCTCGTGGCTCCGCCATCTTGTTGGCATCCACGTCACACCGTGCACCAGCCGGCGCGACCCCGCTCAACCCGGCCTCGACCCCAGCGAAGCCCCGACATCGAGGCACCACGAACTAGCCAGGGGGTGCCGCAGGAACCATTCATCGCCCCCGGCGGAGGACAGTATCGATGGGACCCCCAACTGTCCTCCCCTCTCGAGGTGTGATCGCCCTGCAACTCCAATGGGCCTGGCGCCTCTCCTGCTGGGCGTCTGGCCACCTCCACCCGGCCACTCCGCCCCCTCGGGCGCATAGGTCCGGACATCAAAGGGCTCCAGACCTATATCTGGGGCGACCCCACCACAGCTCGGCAGTTGTATCCCGGAGTCGAGAGCCCTGCTGATTGAATCGCGGCTGACCCTACGGAGAAGAACTCTTGTCGGAACCATCACGAGCCCTGCTGACTGCGTCGCGGCTCCTTCCTGTGAACCCTTTCTGAACCACCTGGAACATCGGAGCCCTGCTGACGCCGTCGCGGCCCAACCTCGCTGAAACCTCCCTCGGAGCCCTGCTGACGACGTCGCGGCTCGAGCTGAGCAGAAACCATCTTGAGAGCCCTGCTGATTGGATCGCGGCTCTCCACGAACTGTACGCCAGAGCCCTGCTGACGCCGTCGCGGCTCAACCCCTCCGAGATCCGGAGGTCCTCCAGCTTGAGGATAAGAACTGGGCCCCAGGTACCCTCGTACCGCATTCCTGCCAAAGACTGTCCCGCTACCCCGACCCTTCCAAAGAGACACTGAGACTTTTGGTGGATCCCTCGATCCCTTCGTGTAAATATTGACCTCGTAACCTTTTTATTGCTGATAAAGAATTGCTTGTCACAAGACAACCTCCTTGAGACCTGTGTGGTGGTGTTACTGTGCTAGGACGTGATAGGAGAAGGATCTCTCAGGAGACTTCTCGGCAGCGCTCGGCTACTTCGTGCAGTGTGAGGGCCCCCCCTTGGTGGTCGCACCGACTCCTCGGGGTCCGCCTTCCAACATTTGGTGGCCAGCGACGGGATCCGAGCCGAACGCAGTACGTACCAGCCAGTACCCACTAGCTACCCATCCAAACGAACAGCATCATGAGCAGCCAGGAAAACAACGCGACAATGGAGTTCCAGCCCGAACGGCTGGAAGAATATACGCACAAAGAATTGAAACAGTTCTGCAAAGACAAAGGCATTGCAACCACCAGCCTAGGTACCAAAGAGGAGATGCAGAAAGCTCTGAGGGCATGGTTGGAGGCCAGGGCAGGCCCCTCCCAGGAAGAAGGGCTCTTGCCCCTGACTGAGACCGCAGCAACCGCACGGACTCCGGCAACCGGAGGAAGAAAGAGCCTAGAAACCGGCCTCTCCGAAGAAGAAATACGAGAGCGGGAAAAGGTCCGGAGCCACGAGCTAGAGCTCGCCCGACTGCGGCTGGACAGTGAACTCCAGCTGGTAGAAAAGAAACTGGCCCTAGAGCAGCTGCGCCTTCAAGAAGAGATAGAGGAGAAGAGACGACACCGGGAGTTGGAGGAAAAGAAACTAACTCTTGAGCACGAGCGCAGTCTCAAGGAGCTCGAGATCAAGGCCAAGAACGGAGGGACTGACACCCGCAGTACTAGAGACACTCTACCGCCTTCCGAGGCCAAGGTACATATCCCGAAAGAAGTCGTCAAGGAGTATTACAAGAATGACGACATCCAACAATGGTTCAAGGCCTACGAGGTGGCCATGACCTCTCATCGGGTGCCCCGAAAGGACTGGGGCGCGGCCCTGTGGGGGCGGTTCCTGAGTGAGGGGCGGGACACGCTGCTGCAGCTACCGGAGGAGGTGATGACCTCCTACGATCACATGAAGGAGGCCCTGCTCACCCGCTACGGGCTAACAGCGGAAATGTACCGCCAGCGGTTCAGAGACTGCATGAAAATCCCGGGTACCACATGGGTGGAATATGTGGACTTTTTCAGTCGGGCCCTAGAAGGGTGGATCAAAGGGAGCAAAGTAACCACCTACGGGCAGCTGGTCGACCTCATCGTGTGGGAACACCTTTCCAACAATTGCTTCGTGGAACTGAGACAGCACCTCCTCGACAGCAAAATGACCGACCCGCGAAAACTTGCCGTCGAGGCCGATCGATGGGTCAACTCCCGGGTCCCCCGGAACTCAATGGGGGAGTACCAGAGGAACCCCAACGGACCCCCCCGCCAGCGCGGTGGGGGGGGAGGGCCGAACAGGAACCGAGACCCTCCCACCGGGGCCCCCAGGAGCCCCCCTCGAGGGCCACCGCAGCCACATCTCTCCCCGAGCCTAGCCCGAAAGGTGGGCCCGGCCCGACCCGGACCACGGCCGCCAGTGACCTGCTACGGCTGCCAACAAACAGGACACTTTGCCAGCGATCCGGCCTGCCCTCTGAACCGAAGAAACGGGGCCGGCGGGCACCCGCCCCGGCAGCTGACAGCCGCCGCCTTGGGGGGAGGAGAAGAGGAAGAGGAGGCCCTCGACCGAGAGAACACTGAGTGGGAGCCGGCAGCCATGTCCCTGGTCTGCCTGGGTAGCCGAGAGATGGTACCCTGCACCCCCATCCCAACCAACACCCAGAAGTACCGGCAGCAGGTCATGGTCAATGGACAACGGGCCGAAGCCCTTCGTGACACAGGCGCCAGTATCACCGCTGTCCGCTGCCACCTGGTGACCCCTGGGCAGATTCTACCGAATGTGCTGTGCCCCGTACGGACGGCCGACAACAGTGAAAGCCTATGCCAGATGGCCCTGGTCCCCTTCGAGTGGGGAGGGGTGACGGGCCTGCTGAAGGTGACAGTGCGCGACGACGCCCCGGTCGACTGCCTCCTGGGGAACGACTTGGAAAGTTCCCCCTGGGCTCAAGTAGAGCGACGAGAACACCTCCGAATGTTGGGACTGGCTGATTGGGCCTGCGCCATCACCCGGTCCATGACCGCCCAGGCCCCCCGCTCATCCTCGACCTCCGGGACCGCCCAGCCCGAGGGGCTCACACCCCCTCCCACCAGCAGCGAGGAGGAGGCGGACACCGACCCTGGACCCAGCGAATCCTCCCCCGAAGAGATGGCTTCTCCGAGCGCCCTCCCAGAGCTGACACAATGGCGACACGAAGGGGGCCCCACCCGAGAGCAGTTCCAGCAAGAACAACAGTCCTGTCCCTCTCTCGAAGGGGTCCGACAACAGGCGACCGCGCAAGCCAACGGTGACCAGACCGGCACCCACTGGATCTACTGGACCGAGGGCCTGTTGTACAGTGAACAGAAAGTAGCAGAACTCGGGGCCAGCCGCGTGTTGGTGGTCCCCCTCCGCTTCCGGGAGTTCCTTCTCCACCTGGCCCATGATGTGCCCCTCGCCGGACACTTGGGGCAAGACAAAACGTACAGTCGTCTGGTGACCCACTTCTACTGGCCCCGGATGCGGAGAGATGTGGACAACCACTGCCGGTCCTGCCAGACCTGCCAAGCCAGCGGAAAGACGGGGGGTCGGGTCAAGGCCCCCCTCCAGCCCTTTCCAGCCGTCAGCACCCCGTTCGAACGGGTCGGGATCGATATTGTGGGACCCCTGGACCCCCAAACCGCCCTGGGCCACCGCTTCATCCTGGTCCTCGTGGACCACGCCACCAGGTACCCGGAGGCGGTCCCGCTAAGAACTATAACGGCCCCTGTGGTAGGCCGGGCCTTGATGGGGATCTTCTCCCGAGTGGGATTCCCCAGCGAAGTGGTGAGCGACCGCGGCACGAACTTTATCTCCAGGTACATGCGGTCTCTGTGGCAACAGTGCGGGGTCACATACAAGTTCACGACCCCCTATCACCCTCAGGGGAACGGACTGGTTGAGCGGTTCAACCGAACATTAAAAGGGATGATCCAGGGCCTGGAAGAACCCCTCAGGCAGAAATGGGATGTCCTGCTGCCCTGCCTCCTGTTTGCCTATCGGGAGGTCCCGCAGAAGTCCCTGGGGTTCAGCCCGTTTGAACTATTGTATGGACACCCGGTCCGCGGACCGCTCAGCCTGGTCAAGGAGGGCTGGGAGATGAAGCCCCGAGGAGCCCCTCCTGACGTCTACCGATACCTCCTGACCCTCCGAAACCAGACCCGCAGGTTCCGAGCCATGGCCGAAGCCAACCTCGAGGCCAGCCAGGAGGACATGAAGCGGTGGTACGATCGCAACACCTCTACTATAGAATTCGAGCCAGGACAGAAAGTATGGGTCATGGCCCCGGTCGAACCCGGCGCCCTCCAGGACAAGTGGACCGGGCCCTTCAAGGTGGTGGAGAAGAAAAGTCCCGTCACCTACCTGGTCGATCTGGAGTCCCCCCGGAACCCCCTCCGGGTCCTACATGCTAACAGGCTAAAACCCCACTTCGCCCGGACCGAACTGAGCCTGCTGCTGGCGACTGACGAAGGGGGCGAGGACGACTCCGAGCCCTTGCCCGACCTCTTGCAATCCGACATTCACGATGGATCGATCGAAGGGGTCCAACTCGCCTCGTCCCTGACCCCGGAACAGCGCAACGACTGCCAGCAATTACTGCGGGACTACGCAGCCCTCTTCTCTCTCACCCCGGGGGTGACCCACTGGTGCGTCCACGATGTCGACACCGGGGAGAGCCCCCCCATACGACACAGAGCCTACCGGGTGCCTGACCGAGTGCGGGCCTGCATCCAGGCCGAAGTAGCGAAGATGCTGGCCCTGGGGGTCATCGAGCCTTCCGACAGCCCGTGGGCCAGCCCTGTCGTCCTGGTGCCCAAGGCCGCAGCTCCCGGTCACCCCCCGGAGTTGCGATTCTGCGTGGACTACCGAGCCCTGAATGCAGTAACCAAGACAGACGCACACCCGATACCCCGGGCCGACGAACTCATCGACCGCCTAGGGGCCGCTCGCTACTTGAGCACGCTGGACCTCACCGCCGGGTACTGGCAAATCCAGCTCACCCCCGGCGCCCAAGAAAGATCCGCCTTTTCGACCCCGGATGGGCATTACCACTTTCGGGTGATGCCCTTCGGAATGAAGAACGCCCCGGCCACCTTCCAAAGACTGGTGAACAAGGTTTTGGCCGGGCTTGAGGCCTTCAGCGCGGCCTACTTAGATGACATTGCCGTGTACAGCAACCACTGGGCCGAGCACCTTCTCCACCTGAAGGCCGTCCTGGCCGCCCTTCAGCGGGCCGGGCTCACAATCAAGGCCAGCAAATGCCAAATCGGCCACGGATCCGTGACCTACCTGGGCCATCAAGTGGGGAGCGGGCAGGTGGCCCCCCTCCAAGCAAAGATAGATGCCATCCAGACCTGGGAACCCCCCACTACCCAGACCGCTGTCCGGGCCTTCCTGGGCCTCACCGGATACTACCGGCGGTTTATCCGGGACTATGGGAGCATTGTTGGCCCCCTCACAGAGTTAACGTTCAAAAAACAGCCCAAGAAGGTACACTGGACACCCCGCTGCCAAACAGCCTTCGACACCCTAAAGACAGCCATGTGTACTGCTCCGGTGCTGCAGGCCCCGGACTACCAGAAGGAGTTCGTGGTACAGACGGACGCCTCCGAGTATGGGATCGGGGCCGTCCTATCCCAAGCCGACGAAAAGGGGCTCGACCGACCAGTGGCCTTCATCAGCCGACGACTACTGCCCCGAGAGCAACGCTGGAGCACTATTGAGCGTGAGGCCTTCGCTGTGGTGTGGGCCCTCAAGAAGCTCCGGCCCTACCTCTTTGGCACCCACTTCCGGGTCCAGACCGACCACCGGCCCTTGCAATGGCTAATGCAAATGCGGGGCGAGAACCCCAAGCTGCTGCGGTGGTCCATCTCGCTACAAGGGATGGACTTTGACGTCGAACACCGGCCCGGCAATGACCACGCCAACGCCGACGGCCTGTCCCGCTTCTTCCGCCTTGACGAGGAGAATCCCCAAGGAGATGGGTGACTCTCCATGCCTTCGGCTGGGGGGGACGCCTGTTGGACCCGGCCTCGTGGCGTGGTCCTTAACCCCCTGGATTGTGCCCGTTCCCCGCCCCGGACGTCACGGGCCACCCGTCTGAACTGCACCAAGGCCCTTCACCCGGAGCTGCACGTGGACGCATACTCCTCGTGGCTCCGCCATCTTGTTGGCATCCACGTCACACCGTGCACCAGCCGGCGCGACCCCGCTCAACCCGGCCTCGACCCCAGCGAAGCCCCGACATCGAGGCACCACGAACTAGCCAGGGGGTGCCGCAGGAACCATTCATCGCCCCCGGCGGAGGACAGTATCGATGGGACCCCCAACTGTCCTCCCCTCTCGAGGTGTGATCGCCCTGCAACTCCCATGGGCCTGGCGCCTCTCCTGCTGGGCGTCTGGCCACCTCCACCCGGCCACTCCGCCCCCTCGGGCGCATAGGTCCGGACATCAAAGGGCTCCAGACCTATATCTGGGGCGACCCCACCACAGCTCGGCAGTTGTATCCCGGAGTCGAGAGCCCTGCTGATTGAATCGCGGCTGACCCTACGGAGAAGAACTCTTGTCGGAACCATCACGAGCCCTGCTGACTGCGTCGCGGCTCCTTCCTGTGAACCCTTTCTGAACCACCTGGAACATCGGAGCCCTGCTGACGCCGTCGCGGCCCAACCTCGCTGAAACCTCCCTCGGAGCCCTGCTGACGACGTCGCGGCTCGAGCTGAGCAGAAACCATCTTGAGAGCCCTGCTGATTGGATCGCGGCTCTCCACGAACTGTACGCCAGAGCCCTGCTGACGCCGTCGCGGCTCAACCCCTCCGAGATCCGGAGGTCCTCCAGCTTGAGGATAAGAACTGGGCCCCAGGTACCCTCGTACCGCATTCCTGCCAAAGACTGTCCCGCTACCCCGACCCTTCCAAAGAGACACTGAGACTTTTGGTGGATCCCTCGATCCCTTCGTGTAAATATTGACCTCGTAACCTTTTTATTGCTGATAAAGAATTGCTTGTCACAAGACAACCTCCTTGAGTCCTGTGTGGTGGTGTTACTGTGCTAGGACGTGATAGGAGAAGGATCTCTCAGGAGACTTCTCGGCAGCGCTCGGCTACTTCGTGCAGTGTGAGGGCCCCCCCTTGGTGGTCGCACCGACTCCTCGGGGTCCGCCTTCCAACAACACTCCACTCCACCCACTTCACACACTCCACTCCACTCCACACACTCTACACACTCCACTCCACTCCACACACTCCACTCCACACACTCCACTCCACACCACTCCACACACTCTACTCCACACACTCCACTCCACACACTCCACTCCACACACTCCACTCCACTCCACAAACTCCACTCCACACACTCCACTCCACACACTCCACTCCACACACTCCACTCCGATACACACATTCCACTCCACTCCACTCTACTCTACACACTCCACTCCACACACTCCACACACTCCACCCCACTCCTCACACTCTCCACTCCAGTCCTCACACACTCCACTCCACTCCACTCCACACACTCCACTCCACACACTCCACTCCACACACTCCACTCCACACACTCCACACACTCCACACACTCCACACACTCCACTCCAATCACTCCACTGCACAAACTCCACTCCACTCCACTCCACACACTCCACTCCACACACTCCACTCCACACACTCGACTCTACTCCACACACACCACTCCACACACTCCACTCCACACATTCTACTCCACTCCACACACTCCACTCCACAGACTCCACTCCAGTCCACACACTCCACACACTCCACTCCACTCCACACACTCCACTCCTCACACTCTACTCCACTCTACACACTCTACTCCACACACTCCACTCCACTCCACTCCACACACTCAACTCCACTCCACACACTCCACTCCACATACTTCACTCCACACACTCCACTCCACACACTCTACTCCACACCACACACTCCACTCCACACCACACCACACACTCCACACACTCCACTCCACTCACTCCACTCAACACACTCCACTCCACACACTCCACTCCACTCCACACACTCCACACACTCCACTCTACTCCACACACTCCGCTCCACATACTCCACACACTCCACTCCACTCCACATACTCCACTCCACTCCACACACTCCACTCCGCACACTCCACTCCACTCCACACACTGAACTCCACTTCACACACTCCACTCAACTCCACACACTCCACTCTACTCGACAAAATCCACTCGTCACACTCCACTCCACACACTCCACTCCACTCCACACACTCCACTCCACACACTCCACTCCACTCTACTCCACACACGTCACTCCACACACTCCACTCCACACACTCCACTCCACTCCACACACTCCACTTCACACACTCGACTCCACTCCACACACTCCACTCCACATACTCCACTCCACACACTCCACTCCACACACTCTACTCCACACACTCCACTCTACTCCACACACTCCACTCCAATCAACACACTCCACTCCACCCACTTCACACACTCCACACACTCTACACACTCCAGTCCACTCCACACACTCTACTCCACACACTCCACTCCACACCACTCCACACACTCCACTCAACTCCACACATTCCACTCCACACACTCCACTCCACACACTCCACTCCACTCCACACACTCCACTCCACACACTCCACTCCACACACTCCACTCCACACACTCCACTCCAATACACACATTCTACTCCACTCCACTCTACTCTACACACTCCACTCCACACACTCCACACACTCCACCCCACTCCTCACACTCTCCACTCCACTCCTCACACACTCCACTCCACTCCACACACTCCACTCCACACACTCCACTCCACACACTCCACTCCACACACTCCACACACTCCACTCCAATCACTCCACTGCACACACTCCACTCCACTCCACTCCACACACTCCACTCCACACACTCTACTCCACACACTTGACTCCACTCCACACACACCACTCCACACACTCCACTCTACACATTCTACTCCACTCCACACACTCCACAGACTCCACTCCAGTCCACACACTCCACACACTCCACTCCACTCCACACACTCCACTCCTCACACTCCACTCCACTCCACACACTCCACTCCACACACCCTACTCCACTCCACACACTCCACTCCACACACTCCACTCCACACACTCCTTTCCACACACTCCACTCCACACACTCCACTCAACTCTCTCCACTCCACTCACTCCACACACTCCACTCACTCCACTCCACACACTCCACTCCACACACTCCACTCCACACACTCGACTCCACTCCACACACACCACTCCACACACTCCACTCCACACATTCTACTCCACTCCACACACTCCACTCCACAGACTCCACTCCAGTCCACACACTCCACACACTCCACTCCACTCCACACACTCCACTCCTCACACTCCACTCTACTCCACACACTCCACTCCACACACCCTACTCCACTCCACACACTCCACTCCACACACTCCACTCCTCACACTCTACTCCACTCTACACACTCTACTCCACACACTCCACTCCACTCCACTCCACACACTCAACTCCACTCCACACACTCCACTCCACATACTTCACTCCACACACTCCACTCCACACACTCTACTCCACACCACACACTCCACTCCACACCACACCACACACTCCACACACTCCACTCCACTCACTCCACTCAACACACTCCACTCCACACACTCCACTCCACTCCACACACTCCACACACTCCACTCTACTCCACACACTCCGCTCCACATACTCCACACACTCCACTCCACTCCACATACTCCACTCCACTCCACACACTCCCCTCCGCACACTCCTGACCCACTCCACTCCACACACTCCACTCAACTCCACACACTCCACTCTACTCGACAAAATCCACTCGTCACACTCCACTCCACACACTCCACTCCACTCCACACACTCCACTCCACACACTCCACTCCACTCTACTCCACACATGTCACTCCACACACTCCACTCCACACACTCCACTCCACTCCACACACTCCACTTCACACACTCGACTCCACTCCACACACTCCACTCCACATACTCCACTCCACACACTCCACTCCACACACTCTACTCCACACACTCCACTCTACTCCACACACTCCACTCCAATCAACACACTCCACTCCACCCACTTCACACACTCCACACACTCTACACACTCCAGTCCACTCCACACACTCTACTCCACACACTCCACTCCACACCACTCCACACACTCCACTCAACTCCACACATTCCACTCCACACACTCCACTCCACACACTCCACTCCACTCCACACACTCCACTCCACACACTCCACTCCACACACTCCACTCCACACACTCCACTCCAATACACACATTCTACTCCACTCCACTCTACTCTACACACTCCACTCCACACACTCCACACACTCCACCCCACTCCTCACACTCTCCACTCCACTCCTCACACACTCCACTCCACTCCACACACTCCACTCCACACACTCCACTCCACACACTCCACTCCACACACTCCACACACTCCACTCCAATCACTCCACTGCACACACTCCACTCCACTCCACTCCACACACTCCACTCCACACACTCTACTCCACACACTTGACTCCACTCCACACACACCACTCCACACACTCCACTCTACACATTCTACTCCACTCCACACACTCCACAGACTCCACTCCAGTCCACACACTCCACACACTCCACTCCACTCCACACACTCCACTCCTCACACTCCACTCCACTCCACACACTCCACTCCACACACCCTACTCCACTCCACACACTCCACTCCACACACTCCACTCCACACACTCCTTTCCACACACTCCACTCCACACACTCCACTCAACTCTCTCCACTCCACTCACTCCACACACTCCACTCACTCCACTCCACACACTCCACTCCACACACTCCACTCCACACACTCGACTCCACTCCACACACACCACTCCACACACTCCACTCCACACATTCTACTCCACTCCACACACTCCACTCCACAGACTCCACTCCAGTCCACACACTCCACACACTCCACTCCACTCCACACACTCCACTCCTCACACTCCACTCTACTCCACACACTCCACTCCACACACCCTACTCCACTCCACACACTCCACTCCACACACTCCACTCCTCACACTCCACTCCACTCTACACACTCTACTCCACACACTCCACTCCACTCCACTCCACACACTCAACTCCACTCCACACACTCCACTCCACATACTTCACTCCACACACTCCACTCCACACACTCTACTCCACTCCACACACTCCACTCCACACCACACCACACACTCCACACACTCCACTCCACTCACTCCACTCAACACACTCCACTCCACACACTCCACTCCACTCCACACACTCCACACACTCCACTCTACTCCACACACTCCGCTCCACATACTCCACACACTCCACTCCACTCCACATACTCCACTCCACTCCACACACTCCACTCCGCACACTCCACTCCACTCCACACACTGAACTCCACTTCACACACTCCACTCAACTCCACACACTCCACTCTACTCGACAAAATCCACTCGTCACACTCCACTCCACACACTCCACTCCACTCCACACACTCCACTCCACACACTCCACTCCACTCTACTCCACACACGTCACTCCACACACTCCACTCCACACACTCCACTCCACTCCACACACTCCACTTCACACACTCGACTCCACTCCACACACTCCACTCCACATACTCCACTCCACACACTCCACTCCACACACTCTACTCCACACACTCCACTCTACTCCACACACTCCACTCCAATCAACACACTCCACTCACCCACTTCACACACTCCACACACTCTACACACTCCAGTCCACTCCACACACTCTACTCCACACACTCCACTCCACACCACTCCACACACTCCACTTAACTCCACACATTCCACTCCACACACTCCACTCCACACACTCCACTCCACTCCACACACTCCACTCCACACACTCCACTCCACACACTCCACTCCACACACTCCACTCCAATACACACATTCTACTCCACTCCACTCTACTCTACACACTCCACTCCACACACTCCACACACTCCACCCCACTCCTCACACTCTCCACTCCACTCCTCACACACTCCACTCCACTCCACACACTCCACTCCACACACTCCACTCCACACACTCCACTCCACACACTCCACACACTCCACTCCAATCACTCCACTGCACACACTCCACTCCACTCCACTCCACACACTCCACTCCACACACTCTACTCCACACACTTGACTCCACTCCACACACACCACTCCACACACTCCACTCTACACATTCTACTCCACTCCACACACTCCACAGACTCCACTCCAGTCCACACACTCCACACACTCCACTCCACTCCACACACTCCACTCCTCACACTCCACTCCACTCCACACACTCCACTCCACATACCCTACTCCACTCCACACACTCCACTCCACACACTCCACTCCACACACTCCACTCAACTCTCTCCACTCCACTCACTCCACACACTCCACTCACTCCACTCCACACACTCCACTCCACACACTCCACTCCACACACTCGACTCCACTCCACACACACCACTCCACACACTCCACTCCACACATTCTACTCCACTCCACACACTCCACTCCACAGACTCCACTCCAGTCCACACACTCCACACACTCCACTCCACTCCACACACTCCACTCCTCACACTCCACTCTACTCCACACACTCCACTCCACACACCCTACTCCACTCCACACACTCCACTCCACACACTCCACTCCACACACTCCTTTCCACACACTCCACTCCACACACTCCACTCAACTCTCTCCACTCCACTCACTCCACACACTCCACTCACTCCACTCCACACACTCCACTCCACATACTCCACTCCACACACTCCACTCCACACACTCTACTCCACACACTCCACTCCACACACTCCACACCACTCCACACACTCACTCAACTCACTCCACTCACGCCACACACTCCACTCACTCCACTCCACACTCTTGACTCCACTCCAACACTCCACTCCACTCCACACACTCCACTTCACACACTCCACTCCACTCCACACACTCCACTCCACATACTCCACTCCACACACTCCACTCCACACACTCCACTCCACACACTCCACTGTACTCCACACACTCCACTCCAATCAACACACTCCACTCCACCCACTTCACACACTCCCCTCCACTCCACACACTCTACACACTCCACTCCACTCCACACACTCCACTCCACACACTCCACTCCACACCACTCCACACATTCTACTCCACTCCACACACTCCACTCCACAGACTCCACTCCAGTCCACACACTCCACACACTCCACTCCACTCCACACACTCCACTCCTCACACTCCACTCCACTCTACACACTCTACTCCACACACTCCACTCCACTCCACTCCACACACTCAACTCCACTCCACACACTCCACTCCACATACTTCACTCCACACACTCCACTCCACACACTCTACTCCACACCACACACTCCACTCCACACCACACCACACACTCCACTCCACTCACTCCACTCAACACACTCCACTCCACACACTCCACTCCACTCCACACACTCCACACACTCCACTCTACTCCACACACTCCGCTCCACATACTCCACACACTCCACTCCACTCCACATACTCCACTCCACTCCACACACTCCACTCCGCACACTCCACTCCACTCCACACACTGAACTCCACTTCACACACTCCACTCAACTCCACACACTCCACTCCTACTCG